>NC_071387.1:7683490-7968490 GCF_022682495.2 Desmodus rotundus
GGCCGCCGCCGATTCGAAGCAGCTTCCTCTGCAACTAACGTCACCGCTACGCCTCCCGGGCTGACTCATTGGTTGCTGGTCGCGCCCAACGACCACCAATGGGAGGCAACATCCGCCCCCGTAAGATGGACTCTTTGGTTCAGTAGCTGTCCGTCCCTCTTACTACCTCTCACCCGGAGGCTGTTTCTGCCGGTAACCGCTGAGGTCCCGCCTCCACGCTGCGCCCTTTGGGGCACGAGTCGGGTCCCTGCTTTCCCCTTCTGGCGGTGGGACTTGAATTTTTGCTTTTCCACTTCCCGCCTGCCCATCTGTCCCTCATCCCGAAGCGGGAAGCGGCTCTTCCTTCTCCCGGCCTCCATCCCATCTCATGCAGCAGGTCTCCGCCTAGGTGCCAAGATCGCCTCAAAACAATTTATCTGCCCTTCATAGCCACTAGGTATTTGAGCCTCAGAACCTCTTGTTCACCGGCCCGCAGCGCTCGAGTCGGGACCTTGGTCTAGGCACCGCCCGGCCGCTCCTCCTAGCCAGTATGTCGCCCCTGTACCCTCTGCCCAGCTATCTTTGTCTATACCAGGTCTCCTCACATTGCCATGCCTCATGGTAAGTCACAGGACAGGCCTGGCCAAAGTAATTGTCTCCTATCCCTGAATCCCCTCCCCACTGTGTCAAATGGCGCCTTGAAGAGCTTCCTAATGCCTTCGCTCCCTTCCTTGGATCTGTCATTTTTCTAGTGTCCTACCCCTTGTCTTCCTCTACCATGTCCATCCTTTCCCTTTGTGGCTCAGGTTATCATTTACAAGACCTTCCCCATCCTTTATTCTTGATACTTTTCTGCCCTCTGTCTGATTGTGCTTAAACGCTTTTGGTACACTTAATACTTAATAGTGCCTTAATCTTGTATAACATGTAGCAAAAAATAATACAGGTTACTATTTCCTTCAAGTTTACTGTGTGACAAGCTTAGTTCTGTTTCCTGTGTCATTCAGTCCTTCCATCCAGTATTTGGCATTTCCATTTTTGCAAACACAGATTTGTACAATTTTATAACATCATCTGTATATTGCCCTGTGTGCTCACCACCCCAAGTCAAGTCTTCCATCACCATTTATTACCCCATGCCCTCTTCTACCTCCTCCCACTTCCGCTTCCCTCTGGTAATCGCCATTCTGTTCTGTGTCTATGAGAGGATGGAGTTAGGATTGATAGCCCAGTCAGCATGACTCCATAGCCCATGCTCTTAACAATTTTTAAAAATAAATTCATTCACCAGATGTTTTTGGAGTACCTACTAGGGACAATCCAAAGGCCTGATACAAAATCTTTTCAGAAAATACGTGGGACATGATCGTGGTCAGAAACTGATGACTCCAGTACTTTCCCACTGAATGCATTTTTGAGATTCATGGGTATAGGCAGTACTGTGTCCACATAGCATTGAAACATCTTACACACAGTTCACTAAGATGCTGAGTGTAGGAGTCAGTACTCAAGAATTTTCCTCTCTCCTTTAGTGCTCTCCAAAGGTTATACTGGTGACTCAGAGTTCACTCCATTCTTACTATTGAAGTTGCATCATCCATCTCTTTGAACAGGGCTTGTAATACTGCAGTAACACTGACCCTTTAAGTTGCATCAGTCTATTATCAAGACAAATCACCATTCAGCCACATTACAGCTTCATATCAAATTTCCTCTGTAGATGTCACAGTCCACTTCCATTGAAAACACAGCTTTAAATTTCAGCCTCACCCTTGATTGATGGAGTACCCTTTTGCATCTCCCCTTTTTCTAAGATTTAGAAAAGTGATATCTGCTAACTTCTGAAGGGAATTGAGTATATTGGTGGTTGTAATATATTAGGTGTATTATATGTTACAGTATTTTCTAAAGTGTGATCATTTATGGCTTCAATAGGAAAATGTGTAAATCTAGTTTGCTGAAGTATCAATGCCAAGTTATCAATATTTAAGTAAGTGCTAGACACTAAGTTAAATGCTTTATGTGCATTATATCTTTTAATCCTTATGAAAGCATTTTTTAATGCCTATTTTAGAGCTAAGGAATCTGAAGCCCCAAGAGGTAAAGAAAATTGCCCAGAAGATCACACAGCTGAGAAGATACGGAGCCAGGTTTGAGCCTTGGCAGTTTGATTTTTAATTTCTGTACTCTAGGTTGTCATCCTGAGCTTCGGGTTTGTAAGATTTTTGTTTTAAGATAAAGAATAGTTACATAGGTTGCAAATATTTTGAAATGGGTTGTAGACAAGTGTAGATTTTATCCAGTGCTCCCATAAGTATGAAGATAGATTTCTATTTCCCATCTAATCTCACAAAGCTAAGCAGAATTAGGACCGATTAGGATTGGCTATCATTTAGCTGCTAAATCTTCCTTTATGAAAGGGAATGAAAGGCAGAGAGGTGAAGAGAAAGGCCTGTATAAATGACAAGTCGAATGTTTAGACCCTGATACTTGAGAATTTTCCATATATTTTGTTGGAGAGAATATTCAACTAAGAGATAAGGCACATGACCTTGGAAAAAACCAACCTTCTGGAGCCTCAATTTCATCATCAATTGCATGTCAGGGATTTCAGTCCTACCTGTCTTAGTGGTCTGTTGCAAGGATCACATGAGATATTGTACGTGAAAATACTTGGAAAGTTGTAGAATAGTGATAATATTATTAATCATGTCATTGTATTAATACAATGAGAAGAAATATCAAAAGCTCTTCAAGAAAACTGCCCCCTTACTGGAAATATTGGGGGGAACATTTTGTAAAGTACATGATTGTCTAACTGCTGTGATGTACACCTGAAACCGATACAAAATAATATTGAAACAAAGCTGTAATTGAAAAATAAAAAAATTTTAAAAACGCCTCTTAAGACCAATTTTCAAGATTTCTTTCAGTGAGAAGTAGCTGATGATAAGTTGAATTTGACAAAGACTTTTAGAAATGCTTTAAAAAGTGGTGCACCTAAATACTCTCTTAAATTGGCCACATAGATGCCTTTTTTATTAAAGGGCTGGGAATAATCTTTTAACCTTCATTAAACAGCACTGGAGTAAAACAAAAGTGTCTCCCTGACACCTGAAGGTTCGTTTTTATCTATGTGTTTATTTTTGGTACTTCTGGAAATGTAATGTGCTATGCAATAAGTTTTCTTCTTTGTCTTCACTTTTTAAAAGATAATTTTATTTTTATTTATTTATTTTATTTACTTTTAGAGAGAGGGGAAGAGAGGGAAAAAGAGGGAGAGAAACATCGATGTGCGAGAGATACAGCAATCAGTTGCCTCTCGCACACCCTGAACTGAGGACCTGGCCCTGGCCCTCAGGACTGTGCCCTGACTGGGAATCGAACTGGCAACCCTTTGTTTCCCAGGCCCTAACTCGATCCACTGAGGCACACCAGCCAGGGCAATAATTTTGTAATTAATAGAGAACTTTCACCTCCCTTTCCTTCACAATGAAAAGTAATAAGTATTTTTTGTTCTCCACATATATATTTTTTTGGTGGAAGGTATTAAGAGGATATACTGTATCAGATAGTACGATAGAGAGGAAAGACCATGGGGTTTGGAATCATAAAAACAGCTCCAGTTGTGTCACTTATTTAGCAGAGATTAAAAGCAAGTCACTTAATGTCTCTTATGCTCTGTTTGCTAGTCTGTAAAGCAGATATAATTCTGCCTCCTCCTAAGGCTGTTGTTAATGTTTCACATAGTTGATTAATTGTAAAGCATTTTAATTTTATACATAAAATGTTAGTTTTAATTTTTCTCTGTCTTAAGTTTTCCTTGGAAGTAAAATAATCTAAGTATAAAGAACTATCTCTGAAGAATTTGTGTGATAATATTTGATACTATCTATCTTAAATCTCTAAAATAGGAAATATATGGACATGGTATAAAATTCAAAGGGTACAGTGTACAATGGAAATAAGTCTACCTGCCCCCCACTTCCTAGCCCCATTCCTGTACACTGGTAAAGGTAACCACTGTCACCACTTTCCTGTGCAGCCTTCTGGACTTGTTTTATTCATACTCAGTGTGAGTGTGTGAGTGTGTGTGTGTGTACGCACCTGTTTTACAACCAGTGACGGGGCAGGCGTTAAGGTTCTGCTCCTTAACCAGTTAGCTATGTTTCTTAGAGATTGTCACAAATCACCTGGCTTTTTTTTATGTCAATAGTAGCTACCCTTGAGTATCTACTAGGTGCTCAATGTTTGACATATTTTAAACCTTTTTATTATAAATGACAATATGAGTACAGAAAAGTACATAAAATATAAACGTCCAGTTTATGAATAATCATAAAATGAATATCCAGCTCAAGATAGAATTGTCAGGACCCAGAAGTCCCTCATTTTCCCTCCTAACTGATCACAACCCCCTTTCTTATAAAAAAAAAGTTGTTTTTCTTTATTGTAACAGTCTTTAGAGTTTTACCACCTAGCTATATTTCCTCAAACATTATGGTTGAGTGTCTGTTTTTTTACTGGACGTAAATGGAATCAGAGATTACACATTCTTCTGTGTCTGGCTTCTTTCAGTCAATACTGTTTAAAAGTTTTACCCTTACTGTTCTGTGTAGCTCTAATTCACTCACTTTCACTTCTGTATGGTATTACAATAGATCTCATTTCATGTTGTATGTTGACTTTGGCTTTTAAGAACCATGCTGCTAACCTTGGCCAAGTGGCTCAGTTGGTTGGACACCAAGGTTTACGGGTTCCATTCCTGGTCAGGGCGTGTACGGGAGGCAACAGATCAATGTTGCTCACTTGAATCTCTCTCTCTCTCTCTTTCTCTCTCTCTCTCTCTCTTCTCTGTTCCTCTTCTCTAAAATCAATAAACATATCCTTGGGTGAGGATTAAAAAAGAAAAGAACCGTGCTGCTGTGAACATGCTTCCACATTACTCTTGGTGCACACATTTATGAATTCCCCTAGGGTATATGACCAGGATTAGAAATTATGGATCAAAAGGTTCAACTTTTAATAAATAGATCATGGCAAACTGCTTTCCAACATGCTTGTCACCAGAAGTCTATGAGAGTTTCAGGTGTTCATATCATTGTCAACACTTGATATAAACTTTTTATTTGATAGTCTAGGCTATGTGTACTGGCATCTCATTGTGTTTTTAATTTTAATTTCCCTGATCAGAGATGGACTTGTGTGTACCTTTTCATATTTTTACTGATCATTTCAATTTCTTCTTTTCTGAAAGTGCCCATTTCACTATTGAGTTCTTTATTTTGTAATTAATCATTTACATGCTAGATACTAGTAATTTTTTTCAGTCATTATATGTGTTGCAAGTATCTTCCCACTCTGTGACATGTGTTTTTATTTCCTTAATGTTATTTTTTTTCAAACCTTTTAATTTTGAAAGCAGTACAGACTTGCAGAAAGTTGTTAAAATAGCAGAATCCTCTGTACCCTTCACTCCTCCTCCTCCAATGGTGATATCTTATATGACTGGAAAAACTAGGAAATTGACATTGGTATATTACTTTTAACTAGACTACACACCTTATTTAGTTTCACTATGTTTTTGCCTGCATTTGTGTGTATGTGTTTGTATATAGTTCTGTACAGTTTTAACTTATGTATAAATTATGTAAGCATCACCAAAATCAATTTATAGAACTAGTACTGGTTTTTGATGAATAGATATTTAGACAAACAGAAAATCTATCAACTTTTTCCTTTATGGTTATGCTTTTTATATCCTGTTTAAGAAATCTTTCCAGGGGGGTGAAGGAGACTTGACTTGGGATGGTGAACAGACAATACAATATGACAGAATTGTACACCTGAAACCTATATAAATTTATTAATCAATGTCACGCCAATAAATTTGATTAAAAAAAGAAGAAAATCTTTCCTTATCCTGAGATCATGAAGATACTCTTCTGCCGTGATTGGTGTGGCTCAGTGGGTTGGGCATTATCCTGCAAACCGAAAGGTTGCTGGTTCGATTCCCAGTCAGGGCACATGCCTGGGTTACGGGGGCAGGTCCCCAGTTGGGGGTGTGCGAGAGGCAACCTATCAATGTTTCTCTTCTCTTTCTTCCTCCCTTCCCCTCTCTCTAAAAATATGTAAATAAAATATTTTTAAAGGAAGATATTCTTAATTATTTACTAAAAACTTAGTAGACAAGATTCACTTGTCTCTCTTAGATCTCTATATTTCACCTGGAATTGGTTTTGTATATACATGAGTTGTACATAGTGTGAGTCAATTTTTTCCAAATGGATACACAATTGTCCCAGCACCATTTCTCACGTTAGTATATTCGTTAGCATCTCTATTAATTACTGTAGCTATACAATGTTGATGTCCAGTAGAACAAGTCATACCACATTGCTCCTTCAGTGGTGTTTGTCTCCTCTTGGCACTTGGTATTTTATTATACATTTTACAATTAGCTTGTCAAGTTAGCAAATCAAATGTGTTGTAGAGTAAGTAAAAAAGCAGGTTATTCAACAGTATGATAGTACTCTACCATGTATTTTTAAATAGTCTTTTAAAAGTCTTAAATTTCTATTAATTTTTGTATTCTAGGATTTTTAAAACTTTGCATGAATTTAACACTTAAAAATTTGCTATTAGAAATAAACAATTTCCATTTTGAAATGACAAATTATGATACATCAGTATTGTGAAATATATAGCCATTAAAATGGTTGATATCTGTGTTATTTGAAGAGTGAATTGTATGTTACTTTTTTGTCTACAGTTTCTTGTTACTAAACAAAATCTCTTTATCGGAAATTACCAAGTTTGAAAACCTTTAAGAAGTTCAAACTAAAATTAATACAAGAAAACAAAAGAGTCATCAGCAAAAAATATGTAAGATATGATTTTGTTAAAGATACTTCCTACCTTATAATTAGCTATGGGTTAAATCCCAAATCAAGTAATGCACCAAAGTCTTATCATTGCAACTCCTATCGGTCCGGACATCCCGGTACTGGCAGAAAAATAAGGTTTGTAGTAGATTTCTTTGGGCTGAAGTGTGAGTTGCATGATTTATGACCTTGTTCTACAGGAATCACTTTCCTCATTTTTAGTATTCTCAAGTTTTAGGCTTTTATCTGTCATCCCTAACTTAGCCAATAATTTAAAATTCATTGGCAAATGTTACAAAACTGTATGACTATGTGAATACATTGCCTTAGAAGGGTCCCCAAGCAAGTGAGGAGCCCTACATTATAAGCTCCATCAGCTTTATAGTAAATTGACCTCTGAGTACTAACCACTAGTTCTGAGCCTGCCAGTTGGGGCCAAGACAGGACAACCAAGGGTCCAGAGGCTATAACTGGAGTCTTGTCCTTTACTTTTCAATTGGATTATTCCAAAGTACAAAGAGGACTTTATTAGGGAACACTAACTTTTGCTACCTTTGTATAAGACAGCTTCCATGCGGGTCTTTTGAATTTTTTTGTTTACAGATTCCCAGAGCTTTAGAAAACTTTTCCCATTAAAAAAATAACATAGCTAATTCACATGTATTTTTTGTTACTCAAAATGTAATGAGCCAACCTTAATGTCCAATAATAACAGATGTCAAGTGCCCTGATCATTGTGGCTCAATTGGTTGAGCTTTGTCCTGCAGAGTGGAAGGTCGCTGGTTCTATTCCTGGTCAGGGTAGTGCTTGGGCTGTGAGCCTGGTCCCTGGTGGGGCACGTGCAGTCCATTGATGTTTCTCTCCCTCTCTTTCTCTCTTCCTCACTCTCTATAAATAAATATAAATAAATAAAAAAGATGCTAAGTAAACAATGTAGATTATACTATGGAAATATTGTGCAAAGCCTCAAAACAATGAGGTAGATTTTTGTGTATTGATTTGGAAAGATGCCCAAGATTTATTATTATTATTTTTTAAGATTTATTTATTTTATTTTTAGACAATGGGGAAGGAAAGGAGAAAGAGAGGGAGAGAAACATCAGTGTGTGGTTGCCTCTCATGCTACCCCTATGGGGGACCTGGCCCACAACCCAGGCATGTGTCCTGACTGGGAATCAAACTGGCAACCCTATGGTTCACAGGCCAGCACTCAATCCACTGAGCCACACCAGCCAGGGCAGGATTTATTATTAAATGAAAAAAAAAAAAAAAGCAAGTTACAGAACACAGAGCAGTATGTATAATATGATCCTATTTGTGTTAAACACACTCCCCCCTTCAAATCTGGACAGATACCTATTATATTGACAAGAGTGGCTCCCTCTTGGTGGATTTAAAGGAACTTTAGGCTTATTTGTGTACATTTTTTTAAGATAAAAAATGAATACCTGTATTACCTGTTTGATTGAAAATAAATTTTAGAAAAGAAATGTTGTGAATGAAAAATGGCTAAGTCAGCCTTAGCTCTGGGTGTGTCAGATGTTTGCTTGCTGTTTGGGTTTGAACTATGTCATAGTATAGCAGCTTACATTTGTGTTTGCTTTATGGTAAGCAAAGCTTTGCCCTGCATCGCTTGGCTTTATCCTTATAACAATGAAATGGGATAGTAAAGGTTGGTGACACCTCTGTTTCACAGTTGAAAATACAGTCTCAGAATTTATTCATAGTAAAATTGTGAATTCTCTACCATATGGGTTTCTACTCATGTTATTGCTGCATTTACATAACACCTAGTTTATAATTTAATTGACTCAGATGAGACACTAAGATTAAACTTTCCATAGGCTGTGGCTTTCCACAGCCAAGTGTGTACTACCATTTCAAAGTAAGTTATTTCCTAAGCCGTGTGCTGAGTAAATCTATTTCTTAGGTGAAGTCCTTGTTTCTTCCCTTTCATCTTGCTGTCTGTCTTCCTGATTTTTTCTTCTGGAGGTGGCCCTGTTTTTCCTTCTGATACTGTTTTCTCTCATGTAACTATTATTATTTCCTGGTGCATGCACTTGTCCTTTCCATCGGAGGCTAAAGGCTGCGTCTCCCTGGCTGAGCTGAATCGCAGAAGATGTCCCACTCAGAACGAGTAGAGCGGAGCGGAGCAGAGCTGCCTGGCCGGAGACAGGCCTGGCCCCAGGGCTATCTCATAGCCATGCTGTTTTCACAGCTGTGCTGTATCAAAATTGAGCTGTTTTGCACTGAATCTTCACCGTCCCCAAAATAGAACTGTCATTATTTTCTAAGCCTCGATGGGTAATAACCTAAAATGTTACTTTTCCCAGGGGCAAATACTTCTTAATTAGGATCTCTTGAGGAACAGCCTCCAAAGTCAAGTGAGGGGGTTAGACTAGATGATCTCTGAGACAGCTCAGACATCCGTGTTGCAATGTACCTATCTCTAATTATGACAATTCGGGGCCTTTCACAGACCTGAGGATAAAATAATTTTGTTTATAAATACTTGTCAAAGGCCCCTCAGATCATTTGGTATAGCTCCGGCTTTCTTGGCTACTTCTAAGACACTTTGTCACTGCTCTCCGATTCTGTGGTGGGGTAGTCTATGGGGACTATGGAGCTCTAATCAAGATTTAGTATGAATTCTGTGCGTATATAAATGTATGTCAGGGAAAGCTGAGTGGTGTGGAAGGAAGAGGGCTTTGGCCAGGGTTCACTGTTTATTCACCCCATTCATTATTTTTTTAAAAAGATTTTAAAAAATCTGTTTACATTGTGCTGTGAGTGGCTTCAGGGGCGTTTTTAGGAGTCAGCAACATGGCAGAAGGCATGAAGACCAAAATCAAGAGCTACAAGACTGCCCCTTTTGACAGCCGCTTCCCCAACCAGAACCAGACGAGGAACTGTTGCCAGAACTACCTGGATTTCCACGCAGTGAGAAGGCAATGGCTGCTAAAGGGGGAGATGTTTCCATGTGCAAATGGTACCAGCGTGTACAAGTCCCTTTGCCCCATAGCCTGGGTGTCGGCCTGGGATGACCACCAGGCAGAAGGCACGTTTCCTGGGAAGACCTGAACTGGCTGCACCCCACCTGTTCTCTGTCTTCCGTCCTTCTCCCAGGGAGATGAACAGGGATCTGGGTACATCCCACCCTAAGATCCTGAATCATGGCTTAATTAACAAATACTTGTTGGAAAAGTTAAAACAAAGATTATATTTATTTTTTAAAGATTTTATGTATATATTTTTAGAGAGAGGGGCAGGGAGGGAGAGAGGGAAAGAAACATTAATGTGTGGTTGCCTTTTGTGTGCCCACTACTGGGGCCCTGGCCTGCAACCCATGCATATGCCCTTACTGGGAATCAAACCAGCAACCCTTTGGTTTGTAGGCTGGTGCTCAATCCACTGAGCCACACCAGCCTGAGTAGATTTTATTTATTTTTAGAGAAAGGGGAAGGGAGAAAGAAAGAGAGGGAGAGAAACATCAATGTGTGAGAGAAGGCTGGGCCTGCAACCCAGGCATGTGCCCTGACTGGGAATTGAACCAGCATCCTCTTATGTTACCGGAAGATGACCAACCCGCTAAGCCACACCAGTGATGACTCACCCCATTCATTTAAAAAACAAACAAATATACATCATAGAAAATATAGTCAATAATGTAACAACTGTATGGAATTATCAGGGGGAATGCTTTGTAAAGTGTATGATTGTCTAACCACTATGTTGTATAGTTGAAACTAACACAAAATAATATTGATTGTAAATTGTAATTGAAAAAATAAAATAGTAATGATTTAAAAAGGCAAAAAAAGGCGCCCAAACCAACCCAAAGCCAATCAAACAAATTGGTATGACATCTTAGGTACTATGCCAGGTTCCAGAGAGAGTGGTGAATAAGATAAAGTTCTCTATCTTCAATGAGTACTATTTATTTATTTTGAGCATCTTTTCATCTCTTGAATTCTCTTTCCCTTCTGTAAAAGGTGCTGAGAATATGCACTCATATTCCACAAGAATTACTGTTGTAGTGTTCTGATCCATTGTTCTGATGTCAGATTGTATTATTTGGGTATGCTAGGTAGAAAAAAAGATTGAAAACTGCTGATCTAGTTCAAATTCTTCATTTGTAGATGACACAGCAGGACTCAGAACAATTACAATGGACCATTGCAGTGCCCTTTTTACTTACCATTCCCAGTGTAGTTTCTTCGGGACCCTCAGGAGGTTTTTGCAACTTTTGGAAAAACTTTTGGGGTCCTTTCTTTCCCCTCCTCTCTGGTCTGTGTGCTCCAGCTCAGCAAAATACTCAGTGTTGAGAACAAAGTATGAATGTGTTCATCTGCATATTTATTTTTTTAAATTCTCACTCGAGGATATATTTATTGATTTGTTTTTAAAGAGAGTGGGGAGATAGAGAAACATCGATGTGAGAAACTTCAGTTGGTTGCCTCTTCTACACACCTTGACCACGGATCAAACCCAAAACCTAGGTATGTGCCCTGACCAGGCAATCAAACTCACAACCTTTTGGTGCCCTGGAAGACACTCCAACCAACTGAGCCACCTGGCCATGGCTGTGCATTCATTTTGCTTCGGCTGGGTTCTTTCTTCGCAATCCTGTCCCGCCATTTCCCTTCTTGAAATCCAACCATCCAGTGTCACTGTTTTCTAAGGTCATGGCCTCTCAACTTGATGAAGACTTTCTCTGGAATCTCATAGCACTTTGAATCTTAGTTTACTATTACTCTCCTTAATCTGTGTGAGCTTCCCTTTCACCCTAGCGTGTGAACTGTGTCCCGTTGCATTTTTCATTTCTCTGGTGCTTTCTGCAATGCTTCATAACAACTGGTAAGTAATCTTTGATCTAATTGAATTAAAAAAATTTTAATGTATTGATTTAAGAGAGAGAGACAAACATTTATTTGTTGTTCCACTTACTTATGCATTCATTGTTGCTTTTTGTATGTGTCTTGACCAGGGATGGAAACCACAGCTGTGATGTGCCAGGGTGATGCTCTAACCAACTGAGCTACCTGGCCAGGACATGAATTGAATTTTTGAATCAGACCAATGACAATATGATAGCAATAATACTTGACCAGGTTACCATAGAATGCTATTGTGGTAATAAAATGAGGCAATGAATATGAAACAAATTTTGACAGTTTTTCACGGTAATACATCAAGGAGGATGACTAAATAGAAAGTAGTCTGGGTGATGATTCGCATTTGAAATAGAAAAGTAAATATTACTTTCTTTTTTGCGTGGAGACTCTGAGTGTTGGAAGATATAATCATTGTTTTCATTTTTTTTTGAAAGGATGTCAAGGGGTAAACATTATGTATTTCTCTAGCCAGCGTAGAGAAGCAGATTTCAGTTCAGCAGGTGGCAGAACTGTCTAACACTTAGAATTGTCCAACAATGGAGCCGGCTGCCTTACTGGAGATAGTGAGCTCCCTGAAATTTGAACAGCTGTTGAAATAGGAGTTGGATGACTCTCTGGCTGGAATGTGCAAGAGGGAATTCCTGCCCAGGCGCGAGTTGGACTAATACCTTTAAGGTATATTCCAACTCTAAGGTTTCTACAGCTGTTCAGCTCAGTTGATTATCTTAATTGTCTTTGTAAACAGTTTTTTTTTTTTAAGAAAATTAAATTATCAATCAACTTAAAAGATGTATGGTCACGTTTACAATAGGTAAAATTTGATAAAATAAGGAGTGGGAAATCAGGTTTAAAAGTCCAGCTACCACTAAAAGAGGAGGACGGGAGAGAGGGGGCGGGGGAGGGGATGGTGGAGGAAGAGGGGGGGGGAAGGAGAGGCGGAAAGTTTGGAATGATGCGTTCTGGGCAAGTGACAGTTATCGAAAACGTAAGCGCTCTGAGTTGTTTCACTTTACACAAACACTTGTGCATTTTTCACGTCCAGCAGTACCGTAAGCAGAAGTGAGAGTCTGTGCGCGGTGAAGAACGATTTCCCGGAAGGGGCTTCGCGGTACTGCGGTCCCCCAGGACCGCTCCAGCGTGGACCGCACTTGGCGGTCTAGAGCGGAAGGGCCCCTACTGGCCGCACGCCCGAACTACCAGTCCCAGTGGTCCCCGCGGCGCCGCGCACGCGCGGTGGCGTGGCGGCAGCGCCACCTCGGGACGCAGAGAAGCCAGCTAGTGACTGGCTGCGACGGCGGCGGAGGTGCTGGTGGCAGTTCGCGGCGAGGGCGACTGCTCCGAGGCCGAGTGACGATCGGGCGGAGACCTCGGTTCCTTTCCCTGCTGGATCCTCTCGGTGAGTGTCCGTCCCCAGTTAACCCGCGCCGGGTGCACAGCTTCGTGTCTGGCGACCGGGCTGCTCCGGCCTTGGGCCACAGCCTGCGCCTGACGGCCGGGCCGCGGGGTTCAGCTGACCCCTGGGCCCTTCCCTCCAGTGTCTGGGGAAGTGGGGGTGGGCAGAAACTCGGTGAGACCGAAGGGAGAAGTGTTGCGGAGCGCTGGCGCCCAGCGGCCTGGGGCGGGCGAGAGGGAGGGTCGCGTGGGGGATGGGATGCGGGGCGAAGCAGGTAGGGAACCGAGTATTGGAGGCGAGACTGAAATGGAATGTCTTCTGAGTGCGGCCGGTGAAGATGTCGTGCCTCGGGGACTCCTGACAAGCGGGACTCACCTGTCTGCCGGGCAGCCCACCTACCATAAACACACACTATGCTGGGTCTCTCCACTAGCAGTGTCTCTCCACTGGCTGTTGGAGGTATTGGAGGGAGGGACTGTCGGTTGTTTCCATCTCCTTTTCCTCAATCTCACCTTCTGTTGACTGGCAAAATTTAAATGGGTGCTGGCTAGGCAAACCGTAGCAATGAACAGGGCTCTGTGTATAAGTCTGCGTGAAAATAAAGAGGCATGGTGATTTGTTCAGGTAAGAGGTAGGTCAAAGAAGATTTCAGTGTTTTTATTTTAAAATTGGTGACAAAAATTAGTTCGAGCAAGGCTTTGAGCTAGGAAAGGTTTTTAATCCGAGATTCAGTGGTTGGTGAATAGAACCGGGTGGGGGGAGGGGATAACTGTAATTTATTATTTTCTTCTGTTATGAATGTAGGCAACAATCCACAGTACAATTAGCAATTCCTGTGAGTTTGTCACCGATAAAAATTACAGATATTACTGCATCATCTTCACAGTTGTTGCAGATATCTCAGAATATCATTTATGCTTTTAATTTCTTCACATTTATGGTATTGTTAGACCCACTGTCAAACCTTGTTATTTAATGGTCAGCCTGCACATATATTACTATAGCAGGATTTTTAAAAATTGTTTTGCTAACAGTTCAGTGTAACTGGTTTCCTTTGTAATCTCATGTATTTAATTATGCATTTAAAAGCAATGTGAGAAGGGTTCCATAGGCTTCACCAGACCACCAAAGAGATTCATGGTAAAAAAATATATATTTAAGAACTCCTGAAGTACAAATAAGTGTTTTGGGATCTGTAAGTCTGCCTGGAAGAATAGGTGAATCATTGGATGAGAAAGAAGACAAGCAGATAAGATGATAAGTGTAGATGGAAGAGGGAATTTTGTAATCAGGCGAGTACAAGGAAAGCTGAAATCAGAGTAAGAGTTTTGTAAGATAGAATAGTCCACAGGTATTTCATTCAGGGCACTGGGGAATCAGCAAAATAATCTGAGGAAGAAAGAGTAGTGAATACTTGGCTTTAAAATGTTAGTAGTATTGCACCTCCTAGCTCCAGGTGGTGAAGCCCTCCAAACCACTGCCTAAGCCTGTGGTAGGAAGTTTTAGTGGGTGCTGGTTTTCTTTAAATCATACAGATGGTGCGTCTTTTAAAGAATTGTCTACCCTTGAGTGAAAAACCCCGGGATCTCTCTTCAAATACATTTTCCTGTTGCTCTTACCTTCTTTTCATATGTGATAGAAAGTAAATATGCAGATTATAGAGTTGGGGCGTTGGTAAGGTTTTTCTTTTTTTTTTTTGAGATTCCATTAAAAATTTTTTTAAAGATTTTATTTATTTATTTTTAGAGAGAGGGGAAGGGAGCGAGAAAGAGAGGGAGAGAAATGTTGGTGTGAGAGTACGTTGCTTCTGGTACACTCCCTGACCGGGCACCGAACCCGCAACCTTCTGCTTTGTGAGACGACACCCAACCACTGAGCCACACTGGTCCACACCCATGTAGAATTTTTGCAGTTCAACTTCACTTTCCCATCAGACTTCTCACTGACAAATGACTCAACATTTTTTTTAGAGTAAGTGTGACTTGAAATTTGCACCTGTTTGTAAAGTACCCGTCAGCATTTGGTATGACATTTCCACCCCCCCACCCCCCCCACCCTCTAAAATAATAGTAATAATGGAGAACCACTGCTGCACACTTTCTCTGGAAAAAATAAAGGGGGGATATGGAAGGGTGAAGAAGAGTATTTTGTGAAACAGATGTTGGTGCTGAAATCGTAGTTTATGTTGTGTCACTGCCTTGGGGAGGTTTTGCCTGGTACTTTGCTATGTCCTTACACTGCCCCCTCTGTCAGTCTTTGTCCCCTGTCCCTCTATTTTATTTATAGCATCTTTCTATCCTATACTTTGTATATTTATTTAGTATTTTATTTTATATATATTTTAAAGATTTTATTAATTTGTTTTTAGAGAGAGAGGAAGGAGGGGAGAAAGGGAGAGAAACATCAATGTGTGGTTGCCTCTTGTGCGACCCCCACTGGGGTCCCGGCCTGCAACCCAGGCATGTGCCCTGACCGAGAATCGAACCAGAGACCCTTTGGTTACCAGGTTGGAGCTCAGCCCACTGAGCCACACCAGGCAGGGCTATTTAGTATTTTAATTTTTGTCTCCCCATTAAAATGTCAGCTCTGTGAGAATAGGAACTTTGTCTTCACCACCGTGTTGGAATAGTGGCTGGCACTTAATTAGTAAATACTTGCTGGTTGAATTTGAACTTTTTAATATTTTTTATTTTAGTTTTTAATTTTTAACTTTTTAGTCTTATGTATTTTAAAAGACAGGAAATTATTTTCCAAACACCTTTTGGTGCTTTTGTGGGCATTTGGTTTCATATAGGACTAATTATTCTTAGAGTATGCTGCCAGGTAGGTTTATTATTCTTAGCTTTCTAATAAGGATGTAAAGGAAGGGTGTGGGTGAAGTTCTTATTTTGTTGAGGCTCTTTTTGTGATCCTAGGTTGGTATAAGTGACTCTGAATTTTTCACATCAGATGGATAACAATTTTTGATGTCTGATAGTATCAAATATTAGTGAACATGTGGTTGGAAATAGTAATTTAGAAACTGCTGGGGTTTACATTGGTACAGCTGCCTTGAGAGACAGTATTGGCAGTGCCTAGAAAAGTTGAAAATGGGCACGCCTCCCCTCTAATTTGACAATTTCTGGAAGGCAGTAAGAACAAGGGGAGGTGATGACAGAGGGGATGATATCTGTAATTTTTATTTAAAGACTAGAAGCAACTATGACAGTATTTGTTAACAGTCACTTCTGGGAACCAAAACACAGGGGGTAAATCATTCTTTGTATCTTTCTGTTGATTTTTTTTCTGGAATCCATAACTTTTAAATGTTTCCCAACTCTTTGAAAAAGTGTAAGCCTATAGAGGAGTTACAAGAGTAGTGCAATAAACACACGTACATTCTTCACCTTGATTCAGTAATGGTTAACATTTGCCATGTTTGGTTTCACAAACAGCAGACATATTTTGCCGAACCATTTGCCAGTTAGGGATAGGTACCAACAGCACACCTTTCCCGCAAATACTTCAGGACGCGTTTCGAAGAGCAAAGACTTTCTTCTACGTATCTATGAATCAGTTGTCACCCTCAAGAAATTTAACATAGATGCAATATTATTTAATATATAGTACATATCCAAATTTCCCCAGTTGTCCCAATATCGCTCTTAGTTTTTCAGTTTTTTTTGACCCAAGATTCAATTAAGGATCTTGTATTAGGTGCTTGCTCGTATCTGAAATCATTTTTCACCTATTTTTTTGGTCTTTCATGATAGTAAGCATCCAGACCAGGTTTTGTAAGATACTCCTCAATTTGGATTTGTCTGACCATTTCTTGATGATCAGATTCAAGTTTAACATTTTTGGCTGTGCAGGTGATTATAGGTTTCTTTCTGTGTATCACATAGAAGCATGAGATGTCAGTTACATTATCGTTGAAAATTTGATCGTTATTGTAAAGGCATCCCTTTTTCTTTTGTAATTAATAAGTAATTATGGAGTGATAATTTTATAACTTTCTCAAAGACATGAGTTGTTAATATACATGCCAGTGTAAAGGGTCAAGAAAATTTAGATTGGAGGTACTTCTAATAATGAGAGCGGGAGATCAGGGAATGGATGTATATAGGAGATGGGATTTGAACTGGACCTAAAATCATAGATGTAATTGGCTATAGGAATACTGGAGAAGGGCTCTAGGTGAAGGGAACCATTGAATAAAGACAAGGACAGTTTTGTAAATTAAATTGGAGATCATTTGAGTCTTTCCTCTCTCCTTCACTTTCTCCCTCATTCTCTCTTTCCCTCCCTCTACAGGGAAATTGCTCACAGTGAATCTGAAGTCAATATACTGGAGAAGAACCACAGAGCAAACAAATCGAGTTTTGAATTCCTTCTCTGCCACATAATAGCTGAATGAATAGGCGGTAAGTTATGTGACTTTTCTAAACCTGGTTTCTCGTCTGTGAAATGGAAGTGATAAATACCTATCACATAGGACTAAATCGAAGAAAAATCATATATGAAAAGCACCAGCAGTGTGGCTTTCACTCAGTATTTGCTAGTTACCTTTTGGTGCTCCACCTCTCAAACTGCCTTCACTCTATTCCACCTTGGTACCACATCCCTGACCTTAAAACAAGCCCTGCTCTTCTGGTGCCTTCTTGGCCACTGTCACAATGCCGTCACTTCCCACTTCACCCAGTTGGCAGGACCGTGCGTTTGGGAGCCACTTTCCAGTGATGGCATGTAGTGCTTACCACCTTACAAGGTGATGTAGCCTAATACTATTCTGGAAATTGTAACAATATGTATTAACTTCTTTTTTGGTTCAATTCACATTACATTTGCCACTCTTTGAATATGATGTGCTTCAGCTTAACTTAGTTTTATTTGCAAAAATTACCCCTCATATTTATATAAAATTGAAGAGGTAAAGTGAATATATTCTAATGGTAAGCCAGTACTTGGAAAGACCAGTTCTTGAAAACAGTTTTCTGAAATGGTTACTTAATTCTTTTCCTTTTCAGTTTTCTGGTTTTTTTACCACACATATTTTCTTTATTTTTTAAAAAAGATTTGTTTAAAAAAAAAAAAAAAAAAAAAAAAGATTTGTTTATTTTTAGAGAGGGGGGAAGGGAAGGAGAAAGAGAGGGAGAGAAACAGCAGTGTATGATCACCTCTTGTGTGCTCCCTACTGGGGACCTGGCCCACAACCCAGTCATGTGCCCTGACTGGGAATCAAACCTGCTACCCTTTGGTTCGCAGGCCTGCAGTCAATCTGCTGAGCCACACCAGCCAGGGCTGTTTTCTTCTCTGGAGTTAATTTTTTCTTAGGCAAGAAGGATTTCAGCATTTTTTTCACATTTGAATTCCTTAAACTTGTGTTTGCATAGAATTATTTGCGGCTTTAACTCTTTAAGTAATCCTAATCAAGTCGTTTTCATTTGTAAAGGAACTAGGACCAATAATTTCTGTATTATAAATGCATGCTAGAAGAAGCTTTAGGTACTTGATTTCTGTTTTTTAAAATTATAGACAATTAAAATTTCCTTCTTTATGCATAACCTACATTTTCTGAATTTTTCAGAATGTCTTACTATGAGTTACGATTTTGTAAAAACATTTTTAGAAGGGTAGGTGTTTCTTATTCCTAAGCTTGAAACCGGGTCTTGAACTCTGCAATGCAGTGGTCAAAAGAAGTGGTGAATATCTGTTGATGCTTCAGGTTCTCTTATTTAATGTACGTGAATGAATAGTTGAGCAAATGTTTAAAAGTAAAAAGCAGGCTTTTCCAGGGGTCTTCATAGTGTCTCTGGGTTTTTCTTCCTGAAGTTTGACTATGAGATTTCAATGTATACATCTTTTTTATAAGCCACTTTTTAAATGTAAGGCTTTGAGCATACTGTTGTAAGTGCACAAACAGTCAAGATGTCTGCTCATTAATCTAAGATGACTGTCCTAAAGGAGCTTGCTTGGTCTTGCTCCCGTGTAATGCTGGTACACCCACGCTGCAGATGAGTGGAAAGCATGTTGTCAAACATGTTCAGTTCTTTTTTTTTTTTCTTACTAATTTGTTTTCAATACATTTTCTATGAGTGTTTGAAAGGATTAAATCATGGTTTTCCTATTGGAAATTTTAAAAGATAAAAAAATTAGTCAAGGGATATTAGCCTTTTTCTGATATTTTCAGAATCAGAATCAAATTTTCTTCCCAGGCAATCTTAATTTTTAGTTTAAAGCATCAGTTCTTTTTTTAAAGTTGACTTTAGAGAGAGAGAGAGGGAGAAAGAGAGAGAAACATCAGTTTGTTTTTTCACTCATTTATGCATTCATTGGTTGATTCTTGTATGTTCCCTGACTGGGGATCGAACCCTTAACCTTGATGTATTGGGATGATGCTCTAACCAACTGAGCTACTTGGCTATAGGGCCTGCAATCTTAATTTTATTCAAATACATGTATTTTTGAAGTTTTTAGGAATTAAGCTAAATTAATTTATTTTCAACCCACTTTGAACTATAACTGTCTGCTTTCACTTTCTAATACCGGACTGTGACCCATCTCTTAATTTCACTTCCATTATTTATAAATCCTGACTACTTTATAAAAATACATTAGGTCTAAAAGTCATTGCACTCAAGGCAGAATTGCAAAGTGTTTATAAGTACAGATTTCTTTACCAGAAAAACTTAGTAAGGAATAGATGGATTCTTTTTGAAAAATTATCTCATTTTTATCACCTCCTTTAGAACCCAAGGAATCTTTGATTCCTTTCAAACCAAATGCCTTTTAATGTCTAACTATTCAAGACTATGATGGGTCAATTTGGATTTTGATGGAAAGTGACTTACTAAGCTTCTTTATTCCATCATTTCAAAACATCATCATAATAGTAATGATAATAATCACTAACATTGAGTTATTTTTCTTTTTCTAGGCATTATGTAACCTATTTAAAATTACCAAATCCATAATGCCGTGGAGACATCTTAGTGGTTTATTTCTTTTGGAAAAAAATATTTTAACCAGGTAATTTTGCATGTGTGTAGTCCAGGAAGTTCCTTTTAGGTTAACACAGTCAATGGTAGTAATCTCTTTTGAAATTGGATATCGATATTTATAATTTTATGAACCACCAGTCTGGTAAATGTGATGGAATGGACCTGACAGCCTGCTGTTTACATTGCTTCTCTTAATTTTTCAGTGGACTCTTGGGTTTTGAAACAGGCTTTACCAGTAATACAGCTCAGCAAAAATGTCGCTGAAGCTTCCTCAAAGCATATGGGTGGTGAACTCTTCCTCTCAGAAGTTTGCAGAGGGTTCCAAAGGTTTTAGGTTTTTCTTTAGTTATTTAGTTTATCTTGATCTCCAGATGTATGTATGTCTTAATGAGTTGTCATTAGAGATTATCGAATAGGAAATTAGATTAATGGTATTTAATTATAGACTAATACAATTAATGGACATTTATCTAATTGTGAAAGTTCTTGATCCCCATTTCTGGATTTGGTGGATATTTTTGTATCATTTATTACCTCTGGGAAATAAAGGGATATGATTTTAATGTCTTTGTAATTGTGCTTATTGGTGTGTAGCTTGCTATTGTTGAAGTATGTCTAGAAATTAAGGACTGTGTTCTTTTCATTGAATGAAAAATTTCATGTTAAATATGTTGTTATTCACAGAATTTGTCTGGTCCTGAGTGTTTAAGTAGTTGCACTAGCAGATCTTTCAGTGGGGAAGAACTTAGGGCCAGGTTTTTATGTTTTTTCTTTTTAAAAAAATTACTAAAATAATAAATATTCTTTGTTTAAAAAACAACTAAAAACAATGCAAAAATGGAAGCTTTTCTTCCTCACATACACATACTATATGCTTTGGGTTTTTCCTTTTTTTCCCCCCAAAATTATACTTAATGCTTGTGCTTGCTAAGTGCTTTACATATATTAACCCGTTAAACTCTCCCAACCCTATGAAGACTCCTTATGAAGTAAGTTCGATTTCATACCCGTTTGCAGATGAAGACAGTGGGGCACGGAGAGGGAACTAGAGAAAGGTTGCACACCACGTTACAGCAACACTGACATTTGGGCCCAGGTGGTTTGCTCCAGGGATTGTGTTTTAGCCCCTGTGATGCCTCTGGGACCTTACCATGCATATTGTGCTGCGATTTGCATTTTTCACTTAATGATGCGAGCTGGACATCTTTCCGTGTACCTCTCCTACCTTCTTCTTAGTAATTACCTTCACGTAGTATTCCGGAATAGTGGTGTACCATAACTTACGTTCGTACCTTTCAAACTCAGTCTTCTTTAATATTGCCAATCCCAGTGGTAATGATTTCAAGGAATTTTTTTTCAAATAAAATAGGTTTATTTATAAGTATTTTTATATCCCTTAATACACAGATAAAACATTGACGGGAACTTGTGATTTTTATGCGCTTGCATACAAATCAAGGAATATTTTTAAAAGTCACGCTTTGTGAACTGGAATAGTATTTGCTAAGTAATGCATATTAACTGTCCAGGTGTTTGATACTCTCTCAGTTGAGCTGTGTAGTTTAATGTGGCTTAACCCACAGCCATTGGTTGTGCATGGCTTCATTATTTTTGTGATTAGCCTGTCTTCCTTAGCTCTGGAAAATTAGGCATATGTTGGTGGTAAAATCAATATCTGTTTGGGTTTCACTTACTTTGTTAGGGTCTAGAATTTTGGTGTCATAACAAGAAGTCTGTACTGCTGATTCGAATTCTGAGTATTCTGGTTTTATATTACTTGCATCTTCACAGTAGTCAGCATTTCAGTTTCCTGTACTTGTGCCAGGAACAGTTGTTACTAAGTCCATTCTTTCTTCTACAATATTTTACTCTTGTTTCAAATATACCAACTAAAGATATTAAAGTATCACTTGTTTCCATTTTTATCCACAATGATAAGCATTTCTCAATTGCGAGGAAATTCTTTTTTTTTTGTTCATTAGTAATTATTTCAAACGTGCTCATTGGAGAGTTAGTAAGTATCTTCAACTTAAATTTAGTTATTGTTCCTTAGTTATTTTGGAAGTGAATTAGCAGCAGCTTGGTTGATTGCTAACTGGAGCATTGCTCTTTATCATTCAGTCATTTATTAATTAATTATAAATTCAAACATTTATTTAGCACTTGCTAACTGCTAGTCCCTCCACTAAGTAATGGGGATACCAAGAGGACTATGTTCCCACTTCAGGGAGCTTGGAAGTTTATTGAAATAACCTTTTGTTGCAAACAGTGTAAAATGCTGTGGTAGAGATGAACCCAAATGAGAAAAAATCTGAGTCGAGAGAGTGGCCAGTAATGGCCCCTCAGTTTGAGGTTGGCCCCGAAGCCTAAGTGGGATTTAACTGGCCAGTGTAAAGAGTGACAGGAATAGAGAACATACAGGAATCTGGTCTGTGAAAACCACTCGAAATTGTCATGAGAATGTCATGAGAATGTGGGCCCTCAAGAGTAGACCTTATCTGTCTTGTTCATCAGTGCTTAGCACATAGTAGGTGTTTAATAAACATTTGCTGAAGGAACTGTGTTAAATAAAGCTTACTGTGCTTGTCTGTTCATATTTTTTGGAAAGAAATGAACTCAGCCCTGGCTGGTGTGGCTCAGTGGATTGAGGCCCGGCCTGTGAAGCAAAGCTTCGCTGGTTGGATTCCCAGTCGGGGCACATGCCTGGGTTGCCGGCTAGGTCCCCAGTAGGGGGCGAGGGAGAAGCAACCACACATTGATGTTTATCTCCCTCTAAAAATTAAAAAAAAAAAAAAGAAATGAACTCATTTTTAATATCTGACCCTTTTTAGATCATGTGGCTTTAATCAGACATTACAAAATGAGTAAGCAACTGTTCCTGCACTGAAGGAGATTAGTCTTATAAGGGAACACACATGCAGACACACCCTTGTAGTTCAGCATGATTGTGTATGTTTATAAAATATATTTGCCAGGGCCATCATTTCTTGTATGTATTGGCTAGTTCCCAGAAAAGTGATGGGTAATATAAGTCTTCAAGTTAAACTTGTTTGATTGATAAAATACAGGAGCTAGCATTGTAGTAGGTCGTTTACTGGTAAAAGTGGCAGTCATGTCCTTTTTTTTGCCCTATCACATTAATAGGGATATTACGTAAATACTATGAGGAAACTGCCTATGTAATGAATGAAAAAAGTCACTGACAAGGTAAAAGTTCTGTCAGGGTGTAGTCATCAGTATATAAAAATGTTCCCAGTGCTTAATCCTTGAGTAACATCATGGTTTTCACCAAATCTGCATACTACTTGTACTGTTATTTATTTAATGCCTTCTTTAAGGACACACTCTAAAAATATGCTGAAAGAAGCTTGATGTTACTACTAGAACGAAAGGCTAACATTTCTTACCCTAAGTAGAAAGCAACTTAAATACAATATAAACAAAATAATGTTATAAAACCTTACTGGCTGCTATTCACCGAAGGTGCTTTAATTAGAAGGACAGATTAGCAAGTGTTAGGGAAATGTTGAAGACAGATTGGCACTTTGCTTAGATTTTCTCCATGATGTAAAAGAAGGACTGAAAGAGATTCAATGGAGTGGCTTTGCCTCTTAGTGATTCAGTGTTATTTAGAGTCATAGAGGAGAATAATGATGTTCCTACATGGTCCAGTCATTTCTACTTCACAGTCAGCCCATGTGAACTGTACGGTTTACTAGTAAGGTTGACGAGGAAATTATCCCAATTTTGAAGATGATGAAATGGAGACTCAGGTGAGGTGACTAGCCACCAAGCACATGGCTGATAGGTGAGAAAACTCAGTCTCAGCTGCTTCAGACTACAGTTTTGGAGGCATCTTGGTGGACTTATTTAAGTAGTCTCTATATAAAGTAAGAAAGTTACTCTTATAAAGTTACTCTTTGACTTATTGGATTAATAAAGAGATGATAGTTTGTTTATTTGAAGTCTAGCTATTACTTAGAATTTAGAACTATAAGATACATATCATTAACTTGGGATGCCTTTAAAATTTTTCAACAAAGAAAACATGAAACATGATTTTCATTCCATTAAACATTTGAAATAACTTTGTCCTACTTTAGAGTCCTTCTCTTGGGTCACAGGAGTTTGTTCAGGCATAGTTACTAACGTTTGTATTGGATAGTCCAAAAAGATCATTTGTTTTTTTCTGTAAAATAAAAGACACATTTTTCATTTTTACAAATAACTTTATTGATTGGGATATTTTGAGTATGTTGGCTATCTCCTGCATGGTTTTGTTCATTGTTCTCTATTACTCTCTTGATTTGATCACTATTGACTTCAACTGGTCTACCTTACTGGAGCATTGTCCAGTAAGAAGTCTCCATCCAGCACAAAACTTTCAAACCACTTTTGACACGTTCGATCAGCCACAGCACCTTCTCCATACACTGCATAAATCTTTTTTTGCATTTCAGTTGTGTTTTTACCTTTCCTGAAATAATAAAGCAGCCCTGTATGGTGTGTGGCTCAGTAGATTGAGCACTGGCCTGTGAACCAAAGGGTGGTTGGTTCAATTCCCAGTCAGGGCAGATGCCTGGATTGCAGGCCAGGTCCCCAGGAGGGGGCGCGGGAGAAGCAACCACACATTGATGTTTCTCTCCCTCTCTTCTCCTTCCCTTCCCCTCTCAAAAATAAATAAATAAAATCTTAAAAAAAATTAAAAAAGAAATAATGAAGCACAATATGCCAGAAATGTTGCTTATTTTCTTCCATCTTCAATATTAAAACTGCTACACAAAAATTCACCAACTTTGATAACTTTAAAAAAAAATTGCACGTTGATATGACAGCAGTCACAATACAATCTAACAAAATTATTTCAAATGAAGTTAAAGACAACTAAATGCTACTAGAGCCATGGTACGGAAAATAATCAAATTAACTTTTTGGTCAACCCAACAATATGTGTGCATATCCTCCTTGGAACTTTTCATGTGTTTTCTAATTCACACATTTCACTTTATCAAGCTGTGCTTCCTTTCTGTGCTCTGTGTTAGAGGAGGCATGTTTGCTTATCAGGAGTTGGCAACCCTTTTCTGTCAAGGGCCAGATAGTAAATATTTTAGGGTTGTGGGCCATATGGACTCTGGCAACTGTTCAACGCTGCCACTGTAGCATGAAAGCAATTAGAGATAATATAAAAACAAATTGGACTCTTTTCCAGTACCACTGCATATATACAAACAATTGGCCAGCTGAATTTGGCCCACAGGCCTTAGTTTGCCATTGTGAAAGGATTTAGAAACCCAGTGTACTTCACTCCTTCAACTAAAATCTTCCCACTGGTGTCTTCATAACATGAGTTGCAAAGCTTAAAATCTGATGTAACTTTTGTAGAAATGTGATAAGCAGAACCCAATTTAATATTACAGATTTTCAAAGCCTAATTTTTGACCACTCCAAAAAGAAATTATCTAATTTGGAAAATGCTTGCAAATTTCAGGAAACAAATTCTTGTTATGATTGACATGAACAGAAATACACAAGAGGCTAAATTAAGAGCTGGTGGTCCAGGGGAGATCTTGATAGAGTTGGCTGTAAAGGTGGATAGAAGGAAGGGGAGAGGATCTGCTTCCCAAATACATGCAGAATTTTCTGGGATTTCCATTTTTGACTCCTGCAGTTGGAGGCCTGGGGAATTAATCCAGGGAGGGTCTTAATTGAGCACATCTGACTCCCTTCTGACTTCTGCACATGATTCAGTGTGTTCTGGCACTACAAGGAAGTCCTCGGCTTTTAAAAGAGATTTGGAGGGATTGGGAAGGTTTACGAGTTCTGTCCAGAAGGTATCCAGCCATGGACTATGAGAAATAGACATTTATTGAAGAAGATTCAAGATACAAGAAACACTGCACACAGGACAATGACGCCTCAGGCCCGTTCAAAGTAGACACTTTGCGACCTCATACAGTTCGCCCAATCCCCATCAGCTGCTGTGTCGTATTTTCCTAAATCTCATTGAGGGTCTGAAATCTCTTCCCTTTCAAAGGTGATTTTAGTGTTGGGAAAAGCCAGAAGTCAACAGGGTGCCAAATCTGGGCTGTAGAGGGGCTGAGTCACCTGGGTGATTTGATGTTTTGCCAAAAATCTCTGCACCAGATGTGATGCATGAGCGGGCCTGTTGTGAAGAAGCTGCCAATCATCAGTTGCCCATAGCTGCAGGCTTCTGAGTCATCTGAATAGTTTCTGCGGAGGAATGTTCAAGCTTAATGCAAAATCTGATGCAGATTCATTGCTCTACTCTCTCAGTCAGTTTGATTGCCACAGCCACACAGTATACATGCTCACTCAACAGGTGTCTACTGCCCCCGCTGACTAGTACAGTGAAGTTGTCATTCTTCACGCATGTACTTTCCAGTCTACTCTCCTTGGCTACCAGGTTACATCAATCTCATGCAAACCATTCTCGTTATTTTAACAATGTCTTGACTTTTTCTGGATGGACCTCATGCATCAAATTGGTACTTTGGAAATACTAACCTGTCAGTATAGGATAGATTGGGGAGAGAGATACATTAGGAATTTTTTTCCATTGTCTGGATTCCTAGGACTAAATTTCGGTTTTGCAGAGGAATTAGAAAGAATAAAGAAAGAGAGAGAGTAGAATTTGGAGCAGAGTATTGCTGAGGGAAAGGAGGAGTCTTGTTTTGAGACTCGGAGTGTGTTTGTGCCATGACAGAACATGCCAGGAAGGTCAGGGACAATTGCTGCACGAGACATGAGGCATGAGCGGGCATGTTGCACCATAGGGTGCAAATGGCTGGGTTCGCCTGTGAAGATTTTTGAATCTTGGGTGATCAGATTGTATCTTGATATTAAGATGATTAGCAGATGGGGGAAATAAAGAATTTAAACTTAGCCAAGAGGTGCAGGTTGGGGGCACCTGTATTTTAAATGACATTTGAGTATAAACTCAAATGAAGTAGATGTCACTAGAAGCCACATAAAGTTCTGTAGAAATCAATAGATAAAAGGAACTTTGAGGAGTCAGTTATTAACAGAACTGGAAATTAAGGTAGATGTTACTGACAAAATGTTTAGATTAGTTGGTTGAGAGCAAGGGCTGCTTTGGAGTCAGAACTGAGTCAATTTGATTTTGACATAGCTACTTACTAGGTATGCAGACACTTTTCTCAACTGTCATTGAGCACAATTGTTATAGAGTTTTGAGGACTTGGTGAGGAAAAAAATAGCAGTGCCTGTCCTACTAAAGTCCTAAATAAATGTTGGTTTGATATTATTATTGTTAGTTTGACATTGTTACTTTTCAGGCAGTGAATTTATTTGCCAGTGTTTGTTCTTTCCTGTTGTCCTCGATATGGTAAAAATCTCCCCACATTTGGTTATCCATGCCTACTTTTATTTAAGCTAGTCCTGGTGGCTGACCTCTCTTGTGCCTTAGGAGAGAAAACTTGACCAACTCTACCTTTTAAAATTCTCAAACCCTTTTCTGCAACTGTTGTTTTTAAGTGGTGACCAGTTAGAAGTGATTATTTTTGTATGTGGTGTTAGTTTTTTTCAATGTGTGAGCCAGTTGGCTTGGTGCTACCAGAATTAACATGTGTGAGCTTCTCCTACTTGCCATCAGCAATGCCAGGATCCAGAGCTGAGTGAGTTCTTTCCCTCAGTGTTTACCATCTAGTGGGAGAGACAGAGATATAATATTATACTGTGGCATGTGCTACATGTTGTGTACAGTGATGTTCAGAGTATGAATTTAATTCAGGTAAACTGGGGGCAAAAATATAGGTCAAGGTTAATAATTCATACTTAAATCTCTTGCATTTTACTCAGTGGTTTAATGACACTTTCCTATGTGTGGCAATGAGAGGATTATACATTTATACAATGATTTTTTAAAAAGTATTATTTTTGCCTGGCTGGTGTAGCTCAGTGCATTGAGCGCCGGCTGTGAACCCAAGGGTCGCTGGTTCGATTCCCAGTCAGGGCACACGCCTGGGTTGCAGGCCGGGTCCCTGGTGGGGGCCATGTGAGAGGCAGCCACATACTGATGTTTATCTCCTCTTTCTCCCTCCCTTCCCCTCTCTCCAAAAGTAAAAATAAATAAAATCTTTAAAAAAAAAAGTATTGTTTTGGGCTCTCGTCGGGTAGCTAATTTGGTTAGAGTGTTGTCCTGATGTGCCAAGGTTGTGGGTTTGATCCCCAGTCAGGGCCAATTAATGAATGCATAAATAAGTGGAACAACAAAAAATTGATGTTTTGGGTACAAAATTTGCATTATGTACTCAAGGTAACAGAACTAATTAATGAAGCATACTGATGTTTCAGTACTGTTTTCATTAACTATAATACTTGTCATAATTATAATAATTTGTTCAATGATTCTGTTCTTAGTCTATGGACTTAGAGCCCCCTAGAGGATCTTAGAGTTCCCACATGAAACTCTACTATGTGTTTTCTGTAGACTGAGTAAGATTATAGATGTATATGTATGCATTTCACCAATTTTTTGAATGTACATATATGTCCTTGTGACTAATAGTGAATTATCTTGGGGAAGTAGACATATGTATATCTTTTGAGAGGAAAGCAGTTGGGGGTTTTAACCATATAGGAGATTTGGAATAGCATCTTTGCATGGTTTGGTAGGGAATTGATAAGGTACAAGGAAGTATTTTTTAAAGCAGTTAAATTAGAGCAATCAGGTTATATGGTCATACCTGAAATTTTCCTAGTCATCAATAGTTCGTTAAAATAAAAAAAAAGTTAAAACATTTTTGAAACCAAACTTATTTGAAAGTTATTAAATCCTTTAAATAATTTGGTGTTAAATATATTTTCAGCTGGTGCCATAATGTTTAGTTTTCTTCAATTTTAGCACCAAAATATCTATTTTGTATATAGGAACGTGTTTTCATTGGATCTCTAAAAACATTGAGTTCTGTGGTCTAGGTTGTCTTCTCTTTCAGAATCCAAATTCACTATAAATTGTATTTGATCAATTCCAAGTAGATCCATTAAGGTCACTTGTGAATCTGATTGACTGGGACCGTTTTTTCTCCCCAGCTTTACCGAGATGTAATTTAAATATAACATATTTAAGGCATATAATGTGATGATTTGATACACGCACGTGTTGCAAAATGTTTACCACAGTAAGGTTTATTCAACACATCCTTCACCTCACATGATTATCATTTTCTTGTTGTGTTGTTATGTTGAGAACATTAAAGCTCTATTTTCATAGCAACTTTCAAATATAGAATCACAATGTTTAATTCTGAATGAGAAGTACTTTTCTAATTTAGTGACTGCCTGCTGTCTGGACACAACATTGGATGCTGCTTTCTGGGCCACGGGCACTTCTGTTGTTGATATAAAACATTTGTGGTCTGGCAGGCCTTCTAGGTCCAAGGGCATAGCTTAAGTAATAATGCTTTAAAATATGTGTGCTATTTTAATCAGTTTATTTAGCTACTAGATAAATAAGAATCGTCTGATATCATTCATTCCTTTGGCAAATATTTATTCAACTCCTGCAGTGAACCGGACCGTCTCCTCAGCCCTGAAATTACAGCTGTAAGTGAACAAAACTGACGAGCCTTGGCCCTGGTGGCCCTAACCTCTGGTGGGAGAGCCATGCTCTAAGCACGCTGAGCATGCAAGTAGCTATCTGTAACACAGTTCTAGATAGGGGGAAGTGCTTTTAAAGTGGCCAGAAGAAGGAATAGGAAGTGATATTTTCTATTTTAGAAAGAGTTACTTGAGAAGGCCTTCTTAAATAGACATTTGTGCAGAGAGACCTGCGTGAGGGAAAGGCCTGAATGAAGCAACCTTGCAAAGATATCCGGAGGACTAGCCTTCCAGCCAGAGACAGAGGGACCAGCAAATGCTGAGGCTTTGGGCAATTTCTAGGCAGGGAGTAGCGTGATTTGACTGAAGTTGAAAGGATACTCTAACCCACAGGTGGCAAGCACAAGGCTGAATCCGGCCCTCCACCTTGTTTCATCCAGCCTGGCACCTTGTTTCTACCTGGTGGCAGCGACGACCTCTCCCTTAACTGTTTAGGAGTGGTTACATTTATACAGTCCTAAAATTACATTTGGCCCTTTGAAGACAGCCATGAGGCTGATGTGGCCCCCGGTGAAAATGAGTTTGGCACCCCTACTCTATGCTGTGGAGAGAACCAGACTCTAGTAGTGTAGGGAAGGAAGCAGGGAGATCAGTTAGGAAGTGGTGGTTATAGAGCTTCAGAGGAGAGGTGATGATGAAGGTGGTGAGAAGTAGTCATATTTGAGATGTTTTGAAGATGGAATCAACAGAATATGTCGATTGATTGCAGTGTGAAAGAGCAGTCAGGGAAACTACAGTGTTAATAAGTAGACACGGACCTTGAAGGACATACACAGGGTTTTTGCAGTGGCTGTCTGTGAGCAGTGGCCTTATTAGGAGCTTTTCGTTTTGCTTATCTGTACTTAACCAGTTTTTCTATACTGAACCCATCATGCTTCTGTAATAAAAATTATATAGATTACTTTAAAATTAGCATTAACCATGGTACTAATTGTAGCTTTATTCTTAATGTATTCGATCCCTTTTGATTTGGAAAACAATTTCAGTAACCTGACATTTTAAAATTTGTCTTTTTATTCTTAGTGATCAGCTGTTATACCCTTTCCACATTCGAAGATGGTGAAGTTAGATATTCATACTCTGGCCCATCACCTCAAGCAGGAACGCTTGTATGTAAACTCTGAGAAACAGCTCATTCAGAGGCTCAATGCAGATGTGCTTAAGACAGCTGAAAAGCTGTATCGTACAGCATGGATTGCTAAACAACAGAGAATTAACTTGGATCGGCTTATAATAACCAGGTAAAGAAAAGATTTTGAGGTCTTACATCTTATAAACCAGTCTGGTTCTGTGTTAACTGCTAACTGTAAATAAATGAATCTATTTCCAACAAAGTACTTGGTTTCAGAGGGTTTAAGTCAACATTAAGGTGAGTTTTTGCTCATTTTGTTTATTAAATCCCTTAAGCACTGTTACAGAGAATTAGTACTTAAGCATTAATATTTTATACCACACCAGTGAAGATTGTATCTTTGTACATACACATTTTATTAGTGTAGAGAATAAATTACCTTGTGTTCTCCTTTTTTCTTAACATTTTAAAATGTACATTTATTTCCGTGTTTCCCTATTGTAGATCTACTTTTCACTTTTAGAAACCTTGTTTTTCACTGTGTTAATACCTCATGTTCTGCTTTCCAAAAAGCAGTTTCCAACTCTAAGAATAGTAGCACTAGGTATAATGTTGAGAAAAGAAGCCAGACACAAAAGAGTACATACTCTGTATGAATCCATTTAAGTGAAGTTCAGAATGAGGCAGGCATAATCTTTGGTGGAAGAAATCAGAGTAATGGTTACTTCTTGGTACTTTTCATTGAACCTGTTTTAATGTGGAGAATTTGTTCTTGTTTATCCATTTTTCTTTCTGTCTTCACACCTTTAGGTGCTGGCGGTCTGAGGGATTTTAGCAATTCAGAGTGATCTCATTGCTGGAACTATAATCAACTCACATTCCACGTTTTAGTATATTACATGTGTTATTATTGTTGTTAATTTTATTATTTTGTTTCTTTGCTTATGTTTTAGTGCTGAAGCTTCCCCTGCTGAATGTTGCCAACATGCCAAGATTTTGGAAGATACACAGTTTGTTGATGGATATAAGCAATTGGGATTTCAGGAGACTGCTTATGGAGAATTCTTGAGTCGATTAAGGGAAAATCCTCGTCTTATTGCCTCCTCTCTGGTTGCTGGAGAGAAACTTAATCAGGAGAACACACAAAGTGTTATTTACACAGTTTTTACCTCCCTCTATGGCAACTGCATAATGCAAGAAGATGAAAGCTACCTCCTTCAGGTTTTGAGATACTTGATTGAATTTGAACTTAAGGAAAGTGACAACCCCAGGCGACTTTTGAGGAGAGGAACTTGTGCCTTCAGCATCTTATTTAAACTTTTCTCTGAAGGACTGTTTTCTGCCAAACTTTTCCTCACTGCTACTTTACATGAGCCAATCATGCAACTGCTTGTGGAAGATGAAGATCATCTGGAAACTGACCCAAATAAGCTAATTGAGAGGTTCTCCCCATCTCAACAGGAAAAACTCTTTGGAGAGAAAGGCTCGGATCGATTCAGGCAAAGGGTTCAAGAGATGGTGGATTCCAACGAGGCCAAACTAGTGGCTTTAGTGAACAAATTTATTGGTTATCTCAAACAGAACACATACTGCTTCCCACATAGTTTGAGGTGGATCGTGTCACAGATGTACAAAACCCTCTCCTGTGTAGACAGACTGGAGGTCGGGGAGGTCAGGGCAATGTGTACCGATCTCCTGCTGGCCTACTTCATCTGTCCCGCGGTTGTCAATCCAGAGCAGTACGGAATCATTTCTGATGCTCCTATTAATGAGGTGGCAAGATTCAATCTGATGCAGGTATGCTTTCGCTATTATTATTAATGCGGCATTCGGGGTGAATTCAGTTGATTCGGCAGTGGGGGCGGGAACAGAAAATGTGATGACAGTATTCATAGATTCTTACCGTTCTTTTTCCTTAGACCATCCTAAATATTTGCTCCTTTTTTTTTTTATTGACTTGAGAGAGAAGAGAGAAACATTGACTTGTTCCACTTATTTATGCATTCATTGGTTGATTCTTTTTCTTTTTTAATCCTCACTGAGGACATTTTTCATTGTTTTGAGAGAGGAAAAGAGAGAAACATCAGTGTGAGCGAGAAACATCTATTGGTTGCCTCCATTCACTCCCAAACTGGGGATAGAACCCTCAACGTAGGTATGTGCCCTGACCAACATTGCACCCGCAACCTTGGTGTGTCAGGACGACACTAACCAACTGAGCTACCTGGCCAGGGTAATACTTTCTTCTTAAGACACAGAAGGAGTCATATTGGGATTTAAAAATATTGTTTTCATAAAACATTTTGTGTCTTTAAATGGCATCTTCACACATATGAACGTATATGAACGTATACTTGATTAAATTTCCACAAGCCCAGTTCCCATGGTTTCAAAATCCAGAATGATTGAAAATGGAATCTTTTATACTTCATTTGGTAGCAAAACCTAGTCTGAACTAACATGAGGCTGTTTATAATTGTTCGTTATTCCATTTAGTGCTAACAAATACTCATTTGTTGCTGCAAAAATGTCAGTATGTTTGATTATGGGATGATACCCTAAATACTGAACATGTTACATATATGTACTGACCAACCTTCCTAAAATCTCCAAATTTTGAAATATGAAACTCTTCTGAACCTAAGAGTTTCTGAAAGGATTTTTGGACTTGTATTAGCACTTTTTCCCCCCAATTATCTGAAGTACTGATATCATGTTATTATTTCTTAAGGGAACTGTTTAGTCATATCTTATTACCCAGAAATACTGTAAAGAAGGGACTGAGTTTATTTGGAATAGAATCTTTGGATGAGTTTTTAAAAAAAATGATAAGCTCTTTTTCATGATCAATTCTGTCATATCAGGGTGTTGGTCAATTAAGTATATTGAAATCCCTGAAATAAAATAAAAAATTTTTGCCCTGGCTGGTGTGGCTCGGTGGATAGAGTGCCAGCCTATGAACCAAAGGGTTGCTGGTTCGATTCCCAATCAGGGCACATGCCTGGGTTGCCCTGATTGGGCAGGTCTCTGGTGGGGGCAGGGGGCGCATGTGAGAGGCAACCACGCATTGATGTTTCGCTTCTTCTCTTTCTCCCTCCCTTCCCCTCTCTCTCAAACTAAATAAGAACTTAAAAATTTTTTTTCATCATTTGTGAAATATTAATTTATTCTTAGGACAATGCAGTTGTAGTTTTTGTTTTTGTCATTTCAACAGAGATTGAATCACATATTTTCAAAATGAGTAGTAAGGGAGGAGGATTGTCCCAGATATTAAATAGATGATGCTATACGATAACAACTTTCAGCAGAGTATCTTTATTTCTTTTTAAGGATTTTATTTATTTATTTTTAGACAGAGGGGAAGGGAGAGAGAAAGAGGGAGAGAGAAACATCGAGGACCAGGCATATGCCCTGACCAGGAATTGAGCAGGCATCCTTTGGGTTCACAGGCCAGCATGCAGTCCACTGAGCCACACCAGGCAGGGCTCGCAAAGTGTCTTTAAAGAGAGTGAATGAACAGTTCGCTTTTGGCAATAAGGAACTCGCTCTTAGAATTCATGTTTACTTTCCAAACGGCATGTGCTTTCTGAAAATTGTTTGCTTTTAGATCTGGCGGGGTGGGGGGGGGGGGGGATCTACCTTGAGTACTTTGCGAACTGTGTAGGGAACGGTACCTAACAAGTAACTTTTAAGTAGTTTGAGTCAGCTTTTACAAATTAATTTTAAAATGTCTGAGCACATGAAAAGTGCAATATCAGAAAGAAAGGTGTTGTATTTTTATTTCCTAATGTTGGTATAACATGTTTAAGGAGAGGTGAAGGCAAAATGTTCTGTGTATTCTGTTTAAATATAGTAAAACCTGATGTTGAAAAGATACACAGTTGGGACCCTATTTTGTATGTTGATCAGGTGGTATGAATATTATTGTGAAGCAGATTTTTAGAATGGAATGGAAGTGTTTTCAGAGAGAGAGAGGACGTAGTGTCTATAGCCTGTGTCTCCCTACCACTGCTTTGGGTTGCAGGTCGGTCGCCTTTTGCAACAATTAGCCATGACGGGCTCTGAAGAGGGCGATCCCCGGACAAAGAGCAGCCTTGGAAAATTTGACAAAGTAAGAATGAACACTACATTTTGGGAAATAGTGTTTATAGAAAATCTTGCCCGAGTATTAGTTAATTTGACTATTCTCTTTCTTAAATCTTGTTCTTAGGTGATGGATAAAGGATTAAATATTCTTTCGATGACTCTTTGGTGTAACTATAGTGCATATAATATTGGATCAGCAGCATTTAAAGGAAGATGTCACTAAACATTACTAATTGTCACTTACAGAAATGTTGAAGAGATGCTACTATAATAAGAACCCAGGAACTATTAAGATTATTTTATTTTAAGAAGGTTAATTTTTAAAAATTGTCACTAAATCAAATACACAGTGACTGTATAATTTTAAGGATATTTCATAAGTTAATATGTATGGCATTGTCCAGTTTAATTAAATAAAATTTTAATTAATCATATTTGAGTAGGCAACATTCACCCTATTTTAAAATTCAAAAGTTATACAGTAAAATTTCCCTTCCACCTCTGATCTCTAGCCTTTATTTCCTCCCCAAGAGGTTTTTGATATTATGTCTTTTGTGTATGCTCCTAGAGGTCTATATATATATAAGCAGATTCCTAATATATTCTCCTAGTCACTCATCCCTCCCTTTTCACAAATGGTATGACAGTGTGTACTGTTTGTTCTTGATTTTTAGAGAGAGGAAGGGAGACAGACAAAGAGAGGGGACACATGGATTTGTTGGTCCACTTATTCATTGGTCTATTCTTTCTTGTGTGTGCCCTGACTGGGGAGCAAACCCGCAACGTACTGGTCTGTATCATGTTCGTTTCAGGCACCAGAGAACCTTGGAGATTATTCTATATGAATTCATAGAGAGTTTAATTTTTTTAATGGTGGGTTTAGTATAATTTTTAAGAAGAAAAACTTTCAGAAATGTTTTGTATAGCTTGTCCACCTTAACCAGCAATTTTGTTTCCTTATTTTAAAGAGGAGGCATTTCACTCTGGTCTTTTCCTGTTTTAACAGAGCTGTGTTGCTGCTTTCCTTGATGTTGTGATTGGGGGCCGGGCAGTGGAGACCCCTCCAATGTCCCCTGTTAATCTTCTGGAAGGGCTGAGCAGAACTGTGGTTTATATAACCTACAGTCAACTTACTACTCTGGTAATGGCTTTATTCTTTAATGGGATTTCCTCAGAAGTCATTTATCTACACGGGGCAGAGCCATAGATGAGTACATTGTGTGAGAAGTATATATTGTGTTTGAGAAATTGATTTCACTAGCTAATGTCCCTTTATTTTTGCCAGGTGAATTTTATGAAGAGTGTGATGTCTGGAGACCAACTGAGAGAAGACAGAATGGCTCTCGACAATTTATTGGCAAACCTACCCCAGGCAAAGCCATGGAAGAGCAGCAGTTTGGAAATGACTCCCTACAATACCCCTCAGCTGTCTCCGGCAACCACTCCAGCGAATAAAAAGAATCGATTGCCCATAGGTACAGACACTTTCTCATATTGGGGCTTTACCTTAAATTTAATATTTCTTTATTAGCCGTTGTTATTGCTCAGTGTTTTGAAATGCAGTTTTAAATAATTTGGAGACATCTGTCTCCGTGTGAACGGATAGTAATTCAATTTTGGTAACTGCACTAGATTGATTAAGGGTCGGCAGTAGGCTTTCCCTTTATCTAGACATACTTTTTTCATAAGTAATTGAAATCATGCCTCCTGTGGTATACTGTGTGCTTTAGTGTCTCTTCTTGGAAAATTTTGAAAGTGTCATTTGTTACAAGGAGTCATTATTTGAATTATATGGCCCTGTCTTTCCTACAAGGTTCTAAATAACATAATAAAATAATATTAGAAGTTTCTATCAATAAAGTTGAAATTACATAGGTACTATTTTTCCATTGTTGTTAGTGATCAGTCTTGTATCAGCTGAACTAAGATATCTAGTTATTTTATAAAATAAACAAAAGTTCCATTTTATTTAGTCATTTATTCGTTTATGAATGAGTTAGGCTTAAGTTTTATTCACTTAGTAAACATCTGCTATACACATGCAACAAAAAATTGACCGTATACTGTGGTTCTACACACTAAGTACTTTGTAAACGTTGTTTCATTTAATCCATTTTAGCAAAGAGCCCGCTGAAAGAGTAGGCATTACAATCCTGATCCTGCAGGTCGGGTACTGTGCTAGACACTGGAGGCACAAAGACCCTAGGCGGTGCATGTCCTCCCTCTGAGTCAGCTGCTGGTAGTCTGGTTGGGGAAAACGAAAAGAGAGTAGTGCCCTCAGTGTACTAAGTGTTTGGTGGACATAAGCATTACAGAATTACCAGCGCACCTGGAGAAGATGACCCTGGAGCAGGGGAAGCCTGCACTTTCTCTTGAGGGATGAGAGGGAGAGAGGAAGGGAAAGAGTGTAGGCCAAGGGAGCAGAGTAGTTCAGTGCCAGTTTTTTAATGATAATGAGGAGCTCAGTGATAGTGAACATGAATAGTTACTGTATTTTACACATTTTGAAGAATGGAATTTCATAAACTTCCATGAGCTGATGTGTTAAGAACTGTGAGTTTCTTAATATTAACCTACCTTACATTTAACATAGTATGGAATAATATCAACAGGAATATGGCATCATATTCGTCAAGTCTTTGGCTTTCATCATCCCAAAATGTCATTTTTCAGAATTAAAAACAAAACAGTAAAGTTGGCATTCGAAGATTTTTAATATTATAGGCTATTTGTACTTTTTTAACATGGAGGAATAAATGATTTTTGGTAAATTAGAGATTTTTGTCCTAGCCATTCACTCCTGTGCTTCAGTTTTTTCATTTCGTATCATCCAGAAGTATCATTAAATATGGATATAATGGAAAGTAAACTTCTAATGTTTTGCCCAGTATTATTTTGTATAATCGTGTGACCTGGTCATTGAATTTATTTCATATTTTAAAAATTGTGTCCATTATTCAGAGGGTTGATTTTCTTTCTGTTTAATGCTTTCGCAACCCAGGACAACAGTTAGCAGCCATCGCTGCCTGGGATCCCTCAGCCACCAATCTCTCTGCTCATATTACTCTAGTAGCCCCGTTTGGTGGGTAATAGGCTGTTCTTCCTCTACTTGTATAACTTCTCATAAGAAATAGTTTATAAAAGTGTGTTCCATGTGCATGTTGCTTTTGCTTTGTGTAAATTGTTACATGAATTTTGATTACTTGCATTTTTATAAATGATGAAGTTTGTTCCTTAAGATTCATGTAGTTCGTGAAGTTGAATTTAAGTTCACAATTCAGTAGAAGATAGTGAGGGGAACCTGACTTTTCAAAGTTGATGTGTGCCCTGAATTTTGAAAGTAAGAGTGATTAATGAACAGATCTGCAGCACTGGGGAGAGAAGATGGTTGTTTATATTTCTGTCTTTTTCACCCAGAGTGAAGTTGAAAGACTTGTTACTTTAGCGTGTTTTGCTCTGTGCTTGTACTTTTGATTATTTTGCACTGAAATAGAATTTCTAGTTAGTATTCTGGTTGTATTGAATTTTATTGACCTCTGGAAAAAAATTGAAACTCAATCACAGAAGACTAAAACTCATAAAGAAATTATTACCAACTATCCAAATCTTTCAGCAGTTCTATAGGATGGACAATTTTAGGAAGAAAGTATTACATAGGGAGAAACATCCCCAAATAATTATATCCTGTGTTCATTTAGAACATTTCCAGTAAGCAGAAAGGAAACTCGTAATCAAACATCCGGAAATCTCTCCTCCATCTTTGGAAAGAGGTTAATACATTTCAGGGAAAACAACGTATTTTCAAAAACTGATTTGGGTTTGTCAGCAGTTGCCTAATTAATGTATATTATTTTATATGGCTATCAGATTTCTATATTAAATTTTTTAGTGCTTATGGGTTATTAATATGGGAGGCTGGTGACAGTTAAATAATTTTATAGGAGAAATAGTTGAAGGTGTCTTGAACAGATAAGAAATAAGGTAATGCTTTTCCTGTCATCCCAAGTCTTAAGTTGATTGGGATGTGTTTGCTGTTCTGCAGGTGTGGCCCTCTGTCACTCCCTGTCAGGTGAACATGGGTCATTATTTCCGATTGTCAGTTTTGAAGGAGAATCTGTATTAGTCATCAGTAGAGTAACTGGGAAAATACAGGGTTTTTTTTCTTTCTTACTCATATTCTCACCACTTTTTTTTTGTGCATGCGCAAATGTTCTACATTAATAGAAAATATATTTTTGTATTTAGTGTGCCATTTCTTCATTTTATCTTTTTTCTCTAAATTTCTTATTTAAATTATTTTATTAGCAACTCGAAGCAGAAGCCGTACCAATGTGCTAATGGACTTACATATGGACCATGAAGGATCATCTCAAGAAACCATCCAGGAAGTGCAGCCAGAAGAAGTGTTGGTCATTTCCTTAGGGACAGGTCCCCAGCTGACTCCAGGGATGATGTCAGAAAATGAGGTATGAATGTATTGTTACATTTAACTTATAGCCACTGATGTTAAGAAATTTAGATTCTATTCCCATTAACGGTCACTTGCTCCTATAAATCAGCATGCACTAAGCGAATACTTTTCATTATCTGTGGTGGGCCTACCGTGACACACCAGCAGGCGGTAAACTTCCTGTGAACACTTCCTGGAGGCCCTTCACACCACTACCTCTGTGGCCCTGTATTTGGTGACCAGGTCCATGCCAAAAGGAGTTTTCCTAATAGTAGAAGAGACAGGAAGCCAGGAAATCGTGGTATGGACACTGAAGAGACTTTTTCCAGTGGCTTGTAGGAAGTGTTTTATGTTACTTTTCTTTTTAATGATATACCAGCAGTATATCTGCTTTTAAAGATCCAAACATTCTTTAGAAATACTTTTTTTTCTTTGGTCTGTTAGGAAGAAATGGAAGCAATAACTGAAAGGAAAACTAAAAAAATATTGTGAAGAAATGAGATCAAGGGTATGGGAATCAGATTTAAAATATTAGTAAACAAGAACTTGGGACAGGGGCAAAAGGAAAGAAGTCTTGACTCTCTAAAGGTAGGAGCCACTCCTCATGCATACATTGTGACCTCCCAAAAAAGAAGCAGCATCTTCACATTCAACAGTGACTGCTTACTATTCAAGAAAACCTAGTCCTGGCTTCAGAATTAGAGACCAGTTACAGTGGTTGATAAAGTGATACTGGTGGTTGGCTGTGTTTGGAACTGTGGCATCACTCATAGGAAAGAGGTCTGTCAAACTCCCAAACTCTGTCCCTCTGTACCCGCCCAAAAAAATGAATGAGGTGGCAAAAGCTGCCAGAATCAACTTTTTAGGAACTTTGGAATGTAATAAAAAACTTATAACAACAAGGGGGATGCCTAATGAGGGAAAAAGACAGCTGAGTGTGGCGGTCAGAGAGCTCTGTGGCATTTACCTTACCTGTTAAGTGTCCCCAGTCCCCAGCTCAGTGGCAGCCTTGAAGACGGCAGTCTGTATCCCTATGCAGGGAAATGTCTGCACAGTGGTCTGCTGCCTCTGTTTTCATTAATTCATACCACTCTCTAGGCCTTTAGGTAGGTTTTGCCTGAACATTCATTGCACATCACTTACTATGAGTTTAAAGGTCTGAGTTATCTTAAAAATACAGAATGTAAAATTTTTATGTCTGCATTTAATTTGAAGCAAATAGAATAAAATTGTCTTTAATACCATTACACACATAAATATATAGAGCCATTTAAAAAACCCTTTCATCTACTCATTTAAGTGCAAGGCCTACACAGCAACTACAGGGTTTTTTGGTGTTAGTTTTTGTTTTGTTTTTTTCTTTTTAAGTAAGGATACTCTTCCTCATTTTCCAGCAACAGCCTAGGAACCCAATGACTGTGAGTTCGAATTCAAGTTCCAGGTGTGCTTAAAACATACAGTTTTCCAAAGAAGCATTCAGTTCTTCATTAAATTGGAGATACACACAAAGCTGAGTTACGAGACTTACGGGGAGTGAGAAGTAATTATGTTATTTGGAATCATCTGACAAATAGAAAACATTACAAAAAGGCCATCAGCTCTAAGCTAGAGGTGGCTGGAAGGTACATCAGCTTCTGGTGTGGACTTCTGTGGCCATGTGTGTATGGTGATCAAGTGGAGGTTCAGACTAGACTGATTCAGTTCTGGTGCTTACAAGATAATTTGCTTATATGTTTTCTTCCTGCTAACTTAGTTTATTAACTTTTGAAAAACTGTACTGTGAATTTAATGTCATTTAACTATGCCAAATGCTTTATGTGCATCTTTTTATTTAATCCTCAACAACTCCATAGCATACACACTGTTATCACCATTTTAGAGATGAAGAAACTGAGGTTTAGGGGTTTAAATAACTTATTCAAGGTTATATAGCCGGCACATGGCAGAACCAGAAGGACTGGCCCGCTGCCCCATAGTCTTCGGATTCTTACAATCCTGACCACTGCTCATTCGATGTCCAGTTGCCTGTTCAAGCTCTGGCCCCGGTAGGGCGGTGGAAGCGCGTAGGCTCAGTTCTTCTGATACACTTTTCTTCTCGGGGTACTTAAAAGCTTGAGCAGACCTTGTAGATTGGTTTTTAGTTTAAAATGATAATTTAAGATTTAAAAAACTTAAATATGCATTTGCTGTAGTTTGTCTTCTTTCAGTTGTGACAGGCCAGTGGCATTTCCTTTTTTAGGTCCTAAACATGCAACTTTCGGATGGAGGACAAGGAGATGTCCCTGTCGATGAAAACAAACTCCACGGTAAACCTGATAAAACCTTGCGCTTTTCCCTCTGCAGTGATAATCTGGAAGGAATATCTGAAGGTGAAGGGTTACTTCATTCAAGGAGTTGTGTGATTGAAGTAATATCTTGTTTTGTGTTCTTTAAAGGAGCCTTATAAATTACAGCTATACCATCTGTGCCCCTGACTGAGGAGAGTAATGAAGTTTTCCTCTAATGATCTTGAGCAGTTGGCTGAAAGATTGTTCAATGAAATTAAGGTTGCAAGAAAAAAAAATGTAAAGATTTCAGGAGACCTCTGGTCACGTAAAATGGAGATGCCAGTCTTCACTGAGACTGGAATAGTGCGAACTTTGATTTCGCTAACGTCGATGTATATCTAAGCTTATAGAGCTCCTTTAGAGGGATATAATGCATGTCTACGTGGAAAAAATGGACTCACTAACATTTCAGGGTGTTGTGTGTGCTTTTAACGTTCTGTGTATTCACACACACCTCCTATGAAGCAGAATGATATGCTGGAAATAGGAATAAAAAATAAATTTAAAGGCAAGATTATGAAGTGAGACTCATTCTGTGTACTAGGACAAACTTTTTAATGAAAAAGTTCATTTACTAACATTAAAATAAAAAAAATACAATAACTTTTCCTTTTCCTCTAATTTTAAAAAAGGATTTTATTTATTTATTTTTAGAGAGGGAAAGAGAGGGAGAGAAACAGCAATGTGTGGTTGCCTCTCGTGCGCCCCCTACTGGGGACCTGGCATGCAACCCAGGCTCGTGCCCTGATTGGGAATTGAACCAGCAACCTTTGGTTTACAGGCAGGTGTTTAATCCACTGAGCTACAGCAGCCAGGGCTTTTTCCTCTAATTTTTAAAAACATAAGTAATGTACATTCTAGAAAATGCTGAAAAGAAATCGAATCATCTGTAATCTCACCATTCTGTTAATAACAGTTAACATTTTGGTTTATTTATAGCAAGATTAGGTTTATGCTGTTTTGTAACCTTTTTTTTTTTTTAACAATATAACAATAACATTTCCCTTGATAATTTAACATTCTTAAATAACATGGTTTTTAATGGCTGTTTTCTTTCATAATTTATTTAAACATTCTGCTATGATTAGACAGACTTGTAGATTGCTTCCACTTTCCACTTATAAGAAGCCCTGATACAAGCAACCTGTGATGCATTTTTGAATTGTTCCTTAGGATAATTCCCTGGAAGCCGCATTGGGCATATGTATTTTTAAGAAATAAACGCAATATTAAAAGCACTTTATTTTATTTAGTCTTTAGTTCCTTATCAAGGCATGAAAATTACCTGATGGCTCATGACTGTTTAAGCTCACTCACAGTAGAAACATTTTTTTAGGTCCTTCAAATCGCTCCAATTCAGTGTCCTCGCTAGACCTGGAAGGAGAGTCTGTATCAGAACTTGGAGCAGGGCCTTCTGGGAGTAATGGAGTTGAAGCTCTACAGCTATTGGAGCATGAGCAAGGTAAGGTGAAGGGGAACATAGCTGGGCAAGTAGCAAAGAAGTTACCTGGTTGCAGGATAAACAGTATGTTTCCCTGTAATTTGGCTGTGTCCACTAAGAATAAATTTAAGTTGATTATATAATGACTATTAAACTTGTACCTATTCATAGCTCCTTCATTTCTTAAAGATGTGTTTAGTTGGTAAGTGACTTGTTTAGACTTAAATTACATAGAATAATTAAAATGAATTGCTTGAATTCTGTAACATGTAAGATATTTCAATTCTGTAACATTAAAATTTTAAGAAATGCAAACATAAAACCTCAGGGCTTAAGGAACCTACAAGAGGGAGACAATGGTACACAAATGATTAAAAGTATCATAAGAGTGCTTTGGCCGTTCTGAGTGACCAGTACAGTGGCTGGAAGTGTAGGGAGAAGCTTATTGGAAGAAAACACTAGCCTTAAAGCCTAGCTGGCATTGCATTGGCGGAAACCGGAGATCGGGCCTTCTAGGTGAAGGAGTAGTGCTAGGCAGTCAGAGAGGTGGGAAACCACCCAGTCCTTAGGCAGGAACTACCAAGTACGGGAATAGCAGGAGCTAAGGATTGGAAAACAGCTGGGTCCTTGTTATGCTTTAGGAAGGTTAATGTGCAAAGGGTCTTTAGGGTCTTTGGATTTGATTTTTTAAAGATCATTGGGTGACCTTCAAGGGAGTGTTGAGGGCACATTCGGTCAACCGGGTTTGAGGCAGTGACTCTTAGACTTCAGTGCACATAAAAATTAGTTGGAGAATAAAAAGAAAAAGCCATTTTCCCTGTCTCATTTTTAGAAACCCTGGTTCAGTACATTTTGGAGAGGAGAAGATCATTGCCAGTTGGGGTGTGTGTGTATTGAATAAAAGTAATGGTATATTTTACTTGATCAATTTATCATTGTATCAAAAAGGATGAAATTTTCTATAAATAACAGAGAAAACCAAAATAGTAGTAGCTCGAAACAAAAGTTGAAGGACTGGCACTTCCTTAACAAGCCCTCGAGGTCATGCTGGTGTAGGTGGTTGGCGGTCTACAGCTTGCGAGCACTAGATTAGGACATGAACTGGGGCACATTGCAGACTGCTTCTCATTGGTCAGGGGAAGAGAGAAAACTCTAGAATTGGGGGGGTGTATCCAAGTCATATAAAAAATTATTATTTTTTAATTATGTCTCAGCAGAGGACAGACTTCTGTTTGAAAATGCCATGGCATCATTAAATACAGATTCCATTTAAAGATTTTATTTATTTATTTTTAGAAAGAGGGAAATGGAGGGAAAAAGAGAAATATCAATGTGGGAGAGATACATTGACCGATTGGCTCTCTCACGTCCCCAACTGGGGACCAGTCCTGCAACCCAGGCTTGTGCCCTGACTGAGAGTTGAAGCACCAACTTTTAGTTTGGAGGCCAGCACTCAATCTACTGAGCCACACCAGCCGAGGCAAAAAATGTTTTATTTTAGTATAGGTTTATCATTTAATTATTGCTACAATGTTATGTAACAAACGACCTCAAAACTTAGTGACTTAAAACAGTAAACATTTATTTTTGCTCTCAAGTCTGTGGGTGAGGTGGGTGGTTCTCTGATTTGGACTGGGCTCACTCATGCACTTATGGTCACCAGTGGACAAGTAAGGAGCTCTGCTAATCTTAGCTGGTGGTCAGTTGGTCCGTGGGGAGCTGGCTGGTCTAGAATGACCTTTGCTTTGCTCCAGTGTAGTTCCTTACCCTCCAGCTGGCTAGCTTAAGCTTGTTCTCTTGAGAGGAACAAGGGTGAGAGAGAGAGAGAGCAGAAATTTGTAATGTCTCCTGATGTCTAGCCTGGCAACTGGCACACTTCCTCCTCACCCTTTTGGCCAAAGCAAGTAACAAGGCCTGGGCAAATTCAAAGAGGGGGGGATATACCCCAATTCTTGACCAAAGTCACACTGCAGAGGTTGTGGATGGAGGGCAACAATTAATTGCATCAATGGCCCCAGTTAATCTGCCAGAAGGGGAAGTCCATATACTGAGCTGAGTTCAGAGAGCAAAAGACTGCATCCATGAGGGAATAGTTCAGTGTTTTGGTACTGTGTGCTCAGTGTTAATTATAAAATGTAAAATGAAGTGCAAAGACATAAAGTTCCTCATATCTGATTAAGAAATCATAGCTGTGCTAGTTTTTTTAAGTGCTTAATTTTATTTTTGATAGCCACAACACAAGATAATCTTGATGATAAGCTGAGGAAGTTTGAAATTCGTGACATGATGGGACTGACAGATGATAGGGATATATCAGAAACAGTGAGTGAGACCTGGAGTACGGATGTCTTGGGAAGTGATTTTGACCCGAACATTGATGAAGATCGCTTGCAGGAGATTGCAGGTAACTGCTGTCTAACGTCTCTGGAAGACTGCTGTTGAATGGTTCATGTCCACCGCCCTTCAGGGGAGGGAAGTGGGTGCTCTCACAGACATGTGGGTGTGGCTGCTGCCTGGGAAACTGAGGTGACTGCACATAACGAGGCATTTGTGTATTTTTTCTTTACTTACTGTAAATACAGGTATGTTTTCCTGGACTACATTTAACTCCACCCCCCATCTCCCCCCAAAAGAAAAACTAGTCTTTTGAATTAACTTCTCATCAAGCCTTGTTTGTAGAGCATCGTATATGTTCTTAGTCTGTGATTGGGATGTTTTTAGAGAATAAATATTGTACCTTACCTTAAAATGAAAATCCTGACAGATTATAGCTATAAAATCCTTTGGAATAATGTGATACTGAGAGTCTCTAAAAATTGAATTTACTTCTGGAAGGATTAATTCAGTTCTAAAAAGTTACCAGCTTTTTCTTTTTCTTTCTTCATATCAACTTTATTGATGTATAATTATGAACATTAAAGTTCACTCTTCTTAAGATACTGTTCAGTGAGTTCTAAAAGATTCATATGGTCTTGTAACCACCATCTTCATTTTCTTTACAAATTATGGAACATTTTAAAGAAGTATAAGAGAGAATAGTATGATGAACTCAGTGTAGCTGTCACTCAGCTCCGACAGTTACACATGCATGTGGCCACTTTGTTTCATCTCTTCTCCCATCTACTTCCCTTCCTCCCCTTCCCCCATTATGTTCAGGCAGGTTCCAGACAATATTTTATTTTTTAATATTTTTTATTTCTTTACTTTTAGAGAGAGGGGGTGGGAAAAAGAGAGGGAGAGAAACATTGATGTGTGAGAGATATATCAGTAAGTTGCCTCTTGCACACCCCCAACTGGGGACCTGGCACACAACCCAGGCATGTGCCCTGACTGGGAATCGAACCAGCAACCTTTTGGTTTGCAGACCGGCACTCAGTCCACTGAGCTACACCAGCCAGGGCTAGACATTATTTTATTTTTAATTATGTCATGACATATTTCTAAAAGGTCACTTTTACCAGTAACCTTTTTCTGTTGTTTCCGTTTTTCTTTTTTTTTTTTTTTAAATCCTTATCCGAGGATTTTTTTTTTTTTTTAATTCCTTTTAGAGAGAAAGGAAGGGAGAGAAAGAAAGAAACATTGATGGGAGAAAGAAGCATCAGTTAATTGCCTTCCTATACATTCCTGGACTAGGAATCAAACCTTCAACCTAGGAATGTGCCCTGACTGGGAATTGAACCCGCAATCCTTTGGTTACAGGAAGGTGCTCCAACCAACTAAGCCCACAATCGCCAGGGCCAAAAGTTTTTTCAGGCACTGAAATAGAATTGTTCTTTTAATAGGTTTAATCAGAAGTAGTAGAACGTTCTGAACTTGAGTATGTTTAACACAGGTGTACAATAATATTGAATCATTTCCGTTTGCATTTGGGGGTAGTGTAAATAGATTTCTTAATTGATTTTTGCATTATTTTGTTCCAGATGCTAAAGTGTTTAGCATTCTTCTGTCAGTCAGCTCTGTTTGAGCAGTAAGCTGTATTTGCCATTGAATGTGTGCTACAGAGGCAGTATCATTTTCCTGCAAGATATTTTATTGACTGAGTATGTGGCTAATGTGCCAGAAGAAAACATTTTTGGCCAGTATAACTTTATGTGGTTAAATGTCTCTTACTCTTTTTAATCCTTGTGGAGCTATAAATTTTAGAGAGCTGTTAGACACACACATAAAATTTACTGAAAGACCAAGTTGAAAGCTAGTTGAAATGACTTGACCTAACAATGTGTTTTCTCTATGGAGAGTCCAAGGTGAACAGGAGGCAATGGATGAAAAAGAGCTTGTGTCATTGTGACCAAAATGGGAAATTTGAGTTTCTAGTGGTGTTATTGATTGAAATTACTCTTACCTTGGCTTATTTCTTGTGGATAGAGTAGAGAGATTTTGTTAGCTTAGTGTTTGGCTTTTTTCCATTCTCTCTGCTCTTCCCATTCAGGGTCTTTGTTAACCTTTTGCTTCCCACTGGTTATACAGGTGCAGCAGCAGAGAGCATGTTAGGCAGTTTACTGTGCCTGCCAGGTTCAGGGTCAGTACTTCTTGACCACTGCACTGGTTCTACCATATCAGAGACAACAAGCGAAGCTTGGAGTGTAGAGGTTTTGCCAAGTGACTCAGGTTAGTATGCTGTCACTATTTGCATTTTAATTTGCACAGAAGTTTTAAATGTAAGGTATTCCAATTTCTGTATGATGGACATTTTGTCAGGTATACATTTGACAAGTGTGAAGCAACTTATTGCTAAGACTTTCAAACAGGAATTTAGTGAGGGTATTTTCTGTTCATCACGAAAGAATGCTGTGTTGGATGGCATAGGCTAAGGTGACAGGTGCCTTCTGACTCTGTGTTCAGTTATTTTGGAAGCAACTGTTAGTAACTCATCAGGGTTCTGTGTGGGACACTGAGGCCAGTATTTCCCACTCACTCATCACAAAACAGGAACCCTGAGTGGTCGGATGCCTGGTAAGCATGTGTAGATTTATCCCAGGGTAGAATTTGGCCCTTTAAAAGGTACCTAATGTATTTTTGAAATGCACCGAAATTGAGACTGTGGAGCATTGAGAATTATTTGTGCATTATATGTGTTATTATAAATGTATATAAAGTATTTTGTACTTTCTTTTTTCGTATGTATTGCATTTCTACTTTTTTTCTGATTATGAAGATAAATCTTTGCCTTCAACTAAATGTCAGCTACCAGAATGCAAATAAAAATAACTGTGTGTCTGAATTACGTTCTCTCTGATGTACTTGGCCCAAGAATAATTAAGTGATCCTGGTATGTGTTGTATAATGTTAACACATTCAGACATGCTGACCTTTACATAAGGAGACAGCAGGATTACCTCACTATCTCTTGAGCATCCATAGAAGTTGTTCTTTAGAAAGTGGTTGGTTATTCATATTCTTTTGTTCAGTTTAATTGCTAAGCAAGAGCACATCCAAGGGTGTCCTGGAATCAGTTTTCATCTTTGCACAACAAACTGGCCTCGATTGGGATGAAAATCACAACCTTGACTTTTTTAACACTTGATCCAGCTAACTTTGCTAACTGGCCCAGACTTAGAAATCTATTTACACTGATTTCATTCATGCCCTGGTAGCTTTCATCATCTGGGTCACAAGCTGAAAGTGTGGCATGCTAGCAGAATCACTAATGTGACACCTCACGTCTTCTGTCTAGAAGCCCCAGATCTAAAGCAGGAGGAGCGTCTACAGGAACTCGAGAGCTGTTCTGGACTGGGCAGCACATCTGATGATACGGATGTCAGGGAGGTCAGTTCCCGCCCCAGCACACCAGGCCTCAGTGTTGTGTCGGGTATGTCTGTCTTGTTTTAAGGAATAAGGATTTCAAGGTGTGTTCCCACCTTTCCATTTATAAAGTTGATTGCAAAGAGATATGTTTTAAGAGCTGAGTAATTTCCAGGAAATTAAATTAGTTCTATGGGACTTTAACTCTGTGAGAATTTAATGTGTGACTTTTATAGAGCATGTTGAAGTAATTGGCAAACGGTCTGTACGTGTTCCTTCTATAACTCTGTCTGTTCTTGGTAGCCTCTGCCTACTGTGTTTAGATACCACATGATAATTCTGGTCATGTTGTACAAATCAGGGAAATGTTTTTAAGCAATAGTACAATAAAAGATATAATACCAAACGACTCACATGTATAGAACTGGGTCACAAAAAAATTGAGAATATTTACATTTCTCCAAAACTCACACTTTTTGTGTGGTTATTTTGTTCTTGCTGTTTATTTTTGCTTTCTTTTTTTAAGGCATAAGTGCAACCTCTGAGGATATTCCCAATAAGATTGAAGACTTGAGATCTGAGTGCAGCTCTGACTTTGGGGGTAAAGATTCTGTCACTAGTCCAGACATGGACGAAGTAACTCATGGTAAGAAGGGGAAGTGAGAGTGACTTTTTAAAACAATCGCATTCATGGTGAAACGGGCAGGCTTGCCATTGCTGGTGATAATATGAATTATCACAGCCCTTTGGGACATAGTGTGGCAATACGTACATAGTTAGCCCTGAAGTCAGTCATGAGGAGGCCCTATGCAGAAAGATGCTCTTCATAACACTGATATTTGTAAAATTTAGAGATAGCCTAATCATTGAAAAATAGAATGGCTAAATGAATTTCGATATAACCACTTATTAGAATTTATGCAGTTATTTTTTAAATGCTTAAAAGAATAGAGAAATACCTTTTTTACATTTTTGTTTGTTTTAAATCAAGGTTTCTCATTGTTAGTACTATTGACATTGGGGTCAATAGTTTTTTGTTGGGGGGGGCTGGCCTCTACCAGGAGCATGCCCCCCACCTCCCTCCCCTGCAGTTGTGACAACCGACAATGTTTCCAAACATCGCCACATGATCTCTTGGGGGGCAGAATAGCCCCAGCTGAGAGCCACTGTCCTAAACTTGCAACTTTCAAACTGTAGTCTCCATGGACTACTGAGGGTCCTTAAGACCCTTTGGGGGTGGAGAGCACGAGAGCAGACTATTTTCATAGTAATAAAGGGTTATTGTCCTTTCCTCTGTACTGGCACCTGCACTGATGGCGCACCAGCTGAGGTGGGTGAACTTGCCGGGGCCTTCAGCGTGAAGCAGGGCAGTGGCACAGACTGTGCTCGCGGGCATTGCGCTCTTCTCTCACCGTTAAGATAAAGGAAAAAGTGTCTGTGGTGAAGCAGCAAAGGTTATTTAACTACATCTCAATCCTCGAGTACACGTCCTTCTAATATTCTATGTGAAGAGAGAGGAGGGACCTCTAATGGAAAGCACTTCTGTGATTGTTTGAGTTGTGAGCTTAACTCCCAGCTTTTTTCTTGTTTGTTTTTCATGAAACACCATTTTTACTTGAAAGAATGACCTACAGACAAGTGTCTTTCTTCGCACTTGGGTATTTGTCAGGCATTTCTTGAAAATGAACAGAATGAGCCTGTCACTTGCTGACTAGAGTAGAATTTGTTGTCAGTGATAACATTCCAGCTTTCAGATAAAAGTTAGAATTTTGGAAAACTTGTACCCACTTCTGTGAGCTTCACGGTTTCCCACTACTTAAAGACTTTCCTGGTGAGATTGGCGGTGATAATAAGAATGTAATTTTTCAAATTCATATGTTGAAATGTGTCAACATTTAGAAGATTAGCATATCTAATTGAACCAATATTTTCCAGATGATCAACACATGATGTTACAAATCTTGCATGGGTAAAACATCCATTTAAAATGCAAGACAGTCCAATTAATTTTAATGTAGCAGAGTACAGAAAGTTTACTGACCAGGTTTCAGATTCCACATTATACCTAACCTTCAAAACACTACTTGTCAAGATTTGACACAGTATCAAAGAAGAATATCCACCATTACTGAAAAGGCTATTAAAATCATCCCCTTTCCAACTGCATGTGTGAGGCCAGTTTTTCTTTACAGTCTTTAACCAAAATGTCATATTGTAACCGATTCAAAACAGAGGCAGATATGAGAATCCAGCTGTGTTCTTTCTAACCATACCCTAACTTATAAAAATGTAAAACATGTCACTCTTCTTATTTTTTATTTTGGAAAATATAGCTATTTTTCATTTTAAAGGGTTATTTGTATTACCATTTAATGGGCATCTATATAAATATATATGTTTTCAGTTTTAATTTCTAATTAAATATCAATACATATAATCAGTAACTTTAAAGAATGTAAAGGTGTTCTAAGATCAAAATTTTGAGAACTCATGTTCTAAGCTATCATACTGATATACTATTTCTGTAATTTTTAAAAAGGGAGGTAAATATAAGAGAACAAAAGGAAAAATTAAAAGGCACACAACACTGTAATTCATTATCAAAAAAACTCAGATTCAAAAAGTCTAGAGTAACAGTTTCTACGTGTTGCAAGTGTCAGCCTCTGCACGCTCCCCTGTTCTAATATTTCTGATTTTGACTGTTTAGACAAGCTTAGAGGAGCATCTTTTACTCTGTAGCTTAAAGTAGTGCACTTCAGAAGTTTGAGTTGGTGTCATGGTGTAATGTGGTGTTCATTTTAATATGAGTTTTTAAAGAAATTGTCATTTGCTGAGAGCAGTATTAGAATTTCAGGTTTTACGATGTTTTATTTATACTACTTCTGAAGGTAGTGTTGCCCCTGTTTTTAAGGTGAGACTCAGGGAAGCTTGACATTCTGAGGATTTTGAGGGTTCACATCTTCTGGCCCCGTGATCTTTGCATTAACTGCGATCCAGTTTGGCTGTTGGAAGTAACAGCATGTGGATGATAGACCACTTAAGTGTGATTAAAATCCATGCATGTAGCAAAAAAGCATAATATCAGTTTGGAGTAATAAGAATTTGATCTTTATTAGATTCTTTTTTTCCTGAGATGCTCCCGAGTTCTAATTGATTAAAGCAGTTTGAAAACTGGAAAAATGTCAGAACCATTTTCACAGTGTGAAATGCTCGCTAAGTCATGAGTTCTGACTCGGTCTCACTGTTTGGTTTAGGCGCCCACCAGCTGACCTCCCCGCCTTCTCAGTCGGAGTCTCTGCTCGCCATGTTCGATCCGCTGTCTTCACATGAAGGTAAACTAGTCAAATGAACTCTTTTTTAAAAAAGTTGAGATATAATTGATATATAGTATTATATTTCAGGTGTATAGCAAAATGATTTAATATTTGTATATATGGTAAAATGATCATCAAGTGAGCTTTTTTTAAAAAGAACATTTTTTTTTAAAGTAAGGGGAAGGGAGGGAGAAAGAGGGGGGGCGAAATATTGATGTGAGAGAGAAACATCAATTGGGTTGCCCTTCGTACGTGCCCCAGCCGGCTGGGCCCAGACCTGCAGTCTAGGCGTAGGCCCTGACCAGGAACCAAACTTGCAATCTTTTGGTTGGCAGGATGGCACTCAACCAACTGAGCCACGCCGGCCAGGGCATCAAGTGAGCATTTTGACTCTTGTCTTATCACGGACAAAGGCACGCAACCAAAACCCTTTGTTAATGCCTTGCTTGGATCAGTTGTGTCTCAGTTGCAAACTTTTTTTCCTATGTTCCAGGGGCTTCTGCTGTGGTAAGGCCCAAGGTTCACTATGCCAGGCCATCACACCCACCACCAGACCCCCCGATCCTGGAAGGAGCTGTGGGAGGAAATGAGGCCAGGCTGCCAAACTTTGGTTCCCATGTCCTAACGCCAGCTGAAATGGAGGCATTCAAGCAAAGGCATTCTTACCCTGAGAGATTAGTTCGCAGCAGGAGCTCTGATATAGTGTCTTCCGTCCGGAGACCCATGAGTGACCCCAGCTGGAACCGACGCCCAGGGAATGAAGAGCGAGAGCTCCCTCCAACCGCAGCCATTGGTGCTACTTCTTTGGTGGCTGCACCTCATTCATCATCTTCATCCCCGAGTAAGGACTCCTCAAGAGGAGAGGTATGGGACACAGGCCATGTTGAAGAACTTGTGGTCAGCTCTAATGTTCTGTCCACCTGATGCTCTTGATATCTGAAATTAACCTGGATTATATCCATTTAGGATTAAGGATGGACAGTAGTCATAATTAAAGATAATTTGTCAGTCTAGTCTATTCACAACCATATAATCCATTAGAAGAACTATAGTACTTTGGTTTTGTAGTAATATAGCTTGCATTTTTATAACACTTAAACGTTCATCAAGTAATTTTGTATTTAATTTCATTTAAACCTCACAGTTTTCTTCTGAGATGATTAGCTATTATTTTTCTTTTTTTTTTTCCAATGAGGTATTATTTTTTATTTTGAAACAATTACAAAGAAGTTGGAAGTAGAGAAAACCCCACCCCCAACCGTGGGAGGGTATGTTGCCAGCCTGATGCTGCCGTGCTCCTCCTCACCTGTGAACACTTCAGTGTGAGTTCTCCCGCACACAGCGCCTCCTCCTGCACGTGGTGCAGCCGTCAACATCAGGAAGTGAAGACTGGCACGTCGCTGCATCTCACTCTCACACCCCACTCATGGGAGTGTCCCTGGTGGTTCCAGTGACACTCTACAGGATCCCATTCAGAATCACACCTTATATGTAGTTGTCATGCCATTTAGTCTCAGTCTAGAACATTTTCTCTGTGTGTTCTCGACTTCCATGATCTTCACACACTTAAAAATTACATGCCCGTTTCTAGAGTTTGGGTTTGTTTGATGTTTTCTCATGACCACTTCCAGCTTATTCATCCTCGACAGGAATAGCACTGATGTGACAGTGTGTCCCTCTCCCTGCCTGTGCTGGTCATTTGGGTCATTTGATGAAGGTGTTGTCTGCCAGGCTTCCCCACTATAGTTACTACTTTCCTTTGTAATTAATGAGTATTTTGTGGGGGAGGGGGTACTTTGAAAATATGTAAATATCCTGTTCTTCATCAGACTTATTAATTATACCTATGGGCCCATGGTTTTCTATTTTAATCAGTGTGTTTGTTACTATCATTTATTTTTGTCCCTGATTTGGTCTCTGGGAGCCCCTTCTACATGAATGCTCTTAGAGAAGATATTTTTAGTTCCAGTTTTGTAGAAACAGAAATTAAATGATTTACCTAAGGTCACATGATGGGCTAGTCAAGGAATTATAGTTCCTGTCCTTTGACATGTGGTCCCGATGATAACTCAGCATAATTGGTCATCAAAACTTGAACACTGAAGTTGGTCAGATCTAAGTTTGAGTCCCAGCTGTGCCACATACAGACTGTAACTTTGGGGAAGATGCGTGATAACCTCTCATCTATAAGAAGGGCTTAATAATAGTGTTTATCTCCTAAGGCTACTGTGAGGTTTAAATGAGAATAATATGTATCCGTACACTTAGTGTGTATCTCCTAAGTACTGTGAGATTTAAATGAGATAATATATATCCTACGCTCAGTGTTTGGCACACAGTCTAGACTCGGTGTTATTATCAATGCTACTGCCACCATCTCTACTACCCCTCCAGACGTTACTTGCATTGCGTTGACTCTGTAAGAATGTATGAAGTGCCCACTCTGTGCTAGGCTCCATATCAAGCTCTCAGTTTACTCACAGTGATGAGACAGTGCCTGCCCTCAAGCAGGTCATTGGCTGGTGCTTGAAGGGTGCGCTTCCATGTTTCAGAAGTTTCCTGTGCAGCAATAAGAACAGTTTTGCTTTTAAGACAAACCTGAGTGGTATTTGTATTTCACAGACTAAATGAAATCCTTTTCATAGTAATTTGTCCTGCTGCCCAACTCCAAATAAAGCATCAAACTTTTCCTACAGACTGAAGAACGCAAAGATAGCGATGATGAGAAATCAGACAGGAACAGACCTTGGTGGAGAAAACGTTTTGTTTCTGCCATGCCTAAAGGTAATCTTATAAAATATTAGAATGCCGTATTAGCAATAAGAAGCAAAGCCCCAAAATCTTTTTCAGAGAGCCAGTACCTCAACTCCTCTCTCTCTCTGAGGCTTGCTGGGCTTGTTTCTAGCTGTTTTCAGGGTAAAAATGGTTTTGTGCAGGTGAATGCTAAGGAAGAGCTTTAGAAGTGGCAGTTGTTGTTCTTTGCAGGAAGTGGTAGTGGTTTCAGAAATGGAAGTCATGCAAGTCACGGTTGTTTAAATATCATATACCACTGACGGTGGGCGTGTAGGACTTGCGACATACGTATTGCCAATAATTATTGCAGGAAAAAGGGATGCTATCAGGAGTTAAACTGAAAATTTGAAATCCATCCTTTACATTCCTGTAATAAACGTCAGCTTTTAATGTTTATGTTCTTTGAGAATATTTCTACCCTATTAGTGAGTGTCTAATTTGGAGAGGTAGTTGTAAAAATTGTTTGCTTTTTTTTTGTGCATTGCCTGGCATCATACCAATAGATATTGGGATTTGAGTTTGCAAAAGCATCTCTTCCTGAAAGGAGAGATCACCCAGGATTAAAGCTAGGGACTTCTTCCAAAGGCCTCTTCTCGGCCCCGTGGCACTCAGGAGGTGAGGAGCCTTTGCGCCGCACTCGGTTCTGCTGATGCGGAGGGCAGAACGAGGCTCAGAGTTCTGAATGTGGTGTTTTTGAGCAGAGGTGCGGAGGCAGTGGTTTTGATTTAGTCCCCATAGATTCCCGTTAATTCATTCTTCCTGTGGCAGATGACTCCGAAAGCTTCTTTAAGAACCCTCAATGCTATTTTAAAAACTATTATCAATTGACACTTGGGATTTCTTAGCTTTTAAACTTTTCACCTTCCTTTCACTTAGAAATGTTGGCACGCCAGTTAACCCAAAATGACTGCTGTCTTCCGAGTAGCGCAGTATGTTATGTGTCACACTACTGACTTTATTTAATTTCCAGCTCCTATACCATTTAGAAAGAAAGAAAAACAAGAAAAAGACAAAGATGATCTGGGGCCTGACAGATTCTCAACACTCACAGGTTTGTAGACCCATGGACTTCCTGGCTCCTTCATTCCCAGAGCACATATTTCATAACACTTTTTCTTGGGTGCCATAAGCGTTGCCTTTTTAGAAGAGTGTGTCTGTGTGTGTACAGTGGGGAGTATGTTCTTCGTAGCTTTGTGGTTTCCAGTTGGCGGCCACAGTGAACCTCAGTGTGCTCTTCCTGCAGACCGCCACCACCATCATCATCCTCATTGTCATAGCTTCCGTGTATGATGAGGCCCCAGTCCTGAGCCTCTCGACACACCCTGCAACTCGACAGCTTAGTGGGATGATGACGCGTAGTGCCTTTTAGGAAAGTGGTGCTGGTTTCAGCGCGCTGCATGCCATGCCTTTGGACCAGTGATCGAGTAGTTTTCTCTAACATTTTCTCTAACGTTGATCGTAGAATTCTGAATTGATTTCTGTCTGTAGCTCTTGATTATTTAGGATCACAGTGAAATTCTGTTTTACCTCATTTCCTTTTTTTGTGATAAGGTGTGTGTTCAAACAGTGTCATAAATTTATAAACTTTACTAATTTTTTACAGCTCGAATCATTTTAGCATTGCTATCTGACCCAAGGAAAATACAGCTAGGGGTTGGGTTCTTACCTTATTCAGCATTTCTGTTTTTACAGCTTCTTTTTGGCACATTTTGAACGAATACCCTGAAAGGAAAGAGTGTGAGAAGTAGTGATACTGACATGGCCTTGAGTTTGATAGCTGTGTACTGTTCCCAGTGACTACAGAGCATCTAGAGGGAAATTAACTTCTCACCTCATTTTTTCTCATCTTGATTTTAAATTATGTCCTGCTAAGTTGAAGTGAAGATTTTTATTTAAAAATGAGATGGGTTTCAAAAGAACATCCTCCTTAAAGCTCAGCATAGTGCAGGTAGAATCCCATTTTAATGCATGCTATTCAGATGTCTAGTTCTGTTTAGATGTTGCTCCTTATCCCAGCACACGCCCTGCCTGGGTGCATGCCCTTCCTGGAATAAAGGGTTCCCAACAGCAGGAGCTGTGCTTCTCGGCCACGGGGCCCTGCCGAGAGCAGTCAAGCCCATCTCATTCAATCAGCCAATATTTGTTGGACATCTGACTCCTGCCGGGCACTGTGCTAAGTGTTGTAGGTGTAAAGGCAAATCACACATGACCCCTGTGCTTCAGGAACTTGCAGGCTGACTGAGAAGAGTTGCAAAGGCATCCTTTTGGCAAGATGTTAGTGTTTCCCTACCAAGTTTCTAGTGGTAGACACGACTGGTGTTCGCAGAATGGAATACTCTTCATGAAACCTCGTGTTTTGATGATGTTGAATTGATAATTTTTGAGAATCTACTTTTCTTTGGGCAATACATTTTTCTTGATTCTTGGTTCTTAAATGGGAAGCTACGTAGAGTAGAATACATTTTTTTTCGTAAAGTATTTCACTTTCTTTGTGTTTAATTTAAATCATTTAACTTCTCTACTGGTGCAGAAACTTCACACAGTCCTAACTAATGACCCATTGAAAGTTATCATTAAAACCATTGTAAAAAACTGTGAAAGGAAATTTCTTAACAGTCTGCCCATAATCCTACCATCCTAAGCCTTCTTTTTTTCCATGTTCTCTCCCAGTGTTTTCATATTTGTTCATGGCTTCTTGTGACTGAATCAGAGCATGCATTTAAGTGTATTCTTTTACCACATGTTATTTCATAAGTGCTCTCCCAGTTTCTACTAGACATAGCTGGTTTGTGAATAAATTTAATTGGTTCTAAGATGATCTATCACATGATTTTACTGTAGTGCGAACCTTCTCTTGCTTTTGGATACAGTGAATCTAACTTTTACTATGAAAATACTGCTCACAGCTTCATACGTGTAGCAGTTTTTGTTTGTTTTTATTATTTTCCTGGGATAATATTTTTAAGAACGGCATTATAGAAATAAAGTTTATGAGCAACATTATGGCTTTTACTATGTTTAGCCAAATTCTATTGTTCTTTTTTCCAAAGAGCCTCGACATCACTCAAAACCAATAGCAAAAAGTATGCCCCCTCCAGAAATTTTTCTTTTTAGTTTTTATTGTTATTCAATTACAGTTGTATGCCTTTTCTACCCATCCCTCCAGAAATTTTTTTTTGTAATGATAAAGGTTTTATCAGTTTACATTTTGAAGAGATCAGATTATAATTCTTATGCATTCAAATGCCATTGTAGCAGAAAGATTAAATTACTTTGGAAATCCTTTCTCTCTACAGTTTACTACAATTTTATGGAAACAAAAATAATAAATATTTTTTATGGAAACAAAAGAAGAAGCTCTCATACACCTCGATTTCCTCTTCTGTAAAATGGGGGTGATAGTAGTACCTCCCTGTAGGTTTGGTGCAGTGATTAATTGAGATCATTTATGTAAGATGCTTAGCACAATTCCTAGCACGGGGTAAGTGTTCAATAAATGTTAGCTGCTATTAATATTCGCTGCTGTTAACACACACACACAAATTCTAGTGATTTTTATGTAGTTTTTTGACTTTTTAAAAAATGGGATTCTACCAGAATTGTGGGCATTTATGGTAGTTGCCTGACTGGCCTAGATCCACTTCAGGACTTTAAATTTCACTGGAGAACTTTCTCGTATCCCATAGATCTGTAGCAGTCCTTTGCTTTATTAATTGTTAATCAGTTCGACAGCAGGAGAACATTTCAGTGTGCTGATGTTGCTGACAGGAGAGCGGTCCTGCCAGTAAGCAGTGCTGCCTCTGTGATTGGGATGAGCTTTTTCTCCGTGCACCCCAGGTACCCCCCGCTCTCCCCAGCAACATCTAGCTTCTCTAGGAGTCCCTCCGACACCATGGCATGCACAGAAGCGCTCTGCTCCAGCGGCTGTGTGTCAGGGTGCGAGCCAGCGAGACAGAATACGAAAATCTGACGTTTTCAAATCTGGTGTAGAGAGGGAAATCCAGGAAGGGAGGATGGAGGAAGGCAATTTTTATTGTTACTTAAAAGGCCTTAATTCTGTTTAAATACTTCTTTTTTTGCTCCTTCAGCATGGAGATGTCTGAATAAATGAAGTCTGCATATGAAAATGCATTGTTGGAAATTCTGTTAGCATGAATTGCTAATAACAGTGGTTTGAGTGCCAGCACTTTAGAAACCCATCATCCATTCAGTCTGCACTGAATTTATTGACACTGTCATGCAGAATTCTGGCGATGATGAGAAAGCGGAGCCAATCCTCCCAATTCCGTGCTTTGGCAAGGCTCTCAGACCTAGAAATGGGAGGAGTAGGCAGCTGCATGGTGCCTCTTAACATTGAGATATGTGCTCTTTTTAAGTCTTACCTCCTAATCAGCCTTTGGGATTGTGCTCCTGGTGTCGTACTAACATCAGAGTTGGTCCAAACCGAGGGGCGCTCATTCTCTCACTCTCCTTTCCCTGCAGATGATCCCAGCCCTAGACTCAGTGCCCAGGCTCAGGCCGCCGAGGACATTCTGGACAAGTACAGGAATGCCATCAAACGGACCAGCCCCAGTGAAGGAGCAATGGCCAGCTACGAGAGTACAGGTGATGTATCACAGTGACAGAGGTGATCTGCATTAAAAGTAGCCTTTTAATAGCTACTTTTGCGTAGCTGTGTGGAAAGTATGGTACAATCCTCAAGACAAGTGAACAGGAAACAAAAGTCTATAAAAGCATATCTTGTATACTGCATGTGTTTATGTTTGTGTGCGTACCGAGTGTCTCTGGAAGAAAACTAGGGGGAGAGCCCGGGGAGAGGTGAAAACAACAGAAAAGTTGAACTTTTTCAAAAAATAGTACTTTTTTTTTTATTAAAGTTGAAAAAATAGTACAATGAAGGTCCATATTTCCTCTACCTAAACAGACATCAGTTGTTAAGATTTTCCCACATTTTTCTCTCTATTTGGCTTTTCCTGAAGCATTTGTAATTATCTCCTAAGAATATATTTCTGTGTTCGCACAGTACCTTTACACCGAGGAACTTTTTTATTCCCTTTGATTTTATACGTGCATGTCTTTTCTAAATTGATTAGTTAAAAACATAAAACTATTGTGGCACCCCCAGTTGCATTTGAGAGCTCACCTAGCTCCTTCCTGGCAGTGGGAGAAGCCCTGGGGAGGAGACTGGAGGCCTGAGCGCAGGACCCCCTCAGCTGATGGCTAGTAAAGGGGTGTGCAGCTGTCCCCCAGGACAGGGCTCCTTGTCCACAAAATGAGGTGTTAGGTGTTACTTAAAACGATTTTGAGGCCCCTTTCATTTCTGTTGTTCAGTGATTCTGATCACAGAGCATTATCTTTATTAAATTAATAAAGATTTTCATTTTTTTCAATTAGGATTGGTATGAGAAACAAAACCATTCTCTTCTCAATAAGTGATCTCTTGATATATTATCATTCCTATCCTTTATCTTGTTTAAATGTTTGAAGTTTCCTTTGTCAAAGAACTCTTACCGTAAAGCACAATGCTAAGTTATCGCTGAGTTACTCAGAATAACTGCTAGTGCCAGAATATTCCAGATTAACCTAATTACCCTTTTGGGGGTGGGTTTTGTTTAGAGGTGATGGGTGATGGGGAAAGTGCACATGATTCTCCTCGAGATGAGACACTGCAAAACATCTCAGCCGACGACCTGCCGGACTCTGCGAGCCAAGCAGCCCAGCCTCAGGACTCAGCTTTCTCTTACAGGTATCCCGTCTGCAGGGTGTAGGGCTCTGGGCTTGGGCTTTTCATCACTGTTGCAGTCACTTTAGTAAATATATAAAGCAGAGAAATAAGAATGCAGTGGCTGTTGACTGAGAAGACTTCGCTTCCTGTGTGACTGCCACGTGTCAAAGACTTTAATTCAGGGATAGAAGACAACCTAGCTATGCTCACAGGCACCACATAAGTAATTAAAATGGAACAAGTGGCAGTGCCTCTGCCCCCGCCAAGCTTCGGCCCAAGTGAGAAATGTCGGGGGAGGGTGAAGTGGGAGGTGGGGTCTGCTGTGGAGTCGTTGACTAACCCACACTGTCCCCTGTAGACTGGCTGGCGCCCCTCGGTTTGTCACCCTCCACGTTCCCCAGATTCAGCAGTCCTCAACACATGGCCAGTATTGTTCATATTTACTCCCCCCAGTTAGTTTAAAGAAAACTCCAACCAGTGTATCATTTTATTTATAAACATTACAAAGCTTTATATATTTTTTTCTGCAGTAAAATTGGAGGGAGTAACAGACAACTTTTATTTTTCAGCCATGACTTTATCATTATATATTTTATGAGTCTTTGCAAAGTGGGTGAATATTACCTTTGATAGGCTTGGTCTGTAAATTACTCAATTTATAGGAAACAAGCCGATAGGGAAGGACTCAGAGCTGGTCAGGTGAGGCGGACAAGTGGTAATCCTGCGGGAGGAGCAAACTTCTGCCCGTTCTCCGAGCTGTTTCAGCTTTTGACATTCTGAAGAAGCTCTGGTCTGTGCCCTGCAGGACCAGAAAGGGCCGTGCCCACTAGCAGATGAAAGAATGTTGGTGGCTGCGGGTGGTGGGGAGTAGGGGTGGAGGGATTGAGCAAAAAGGAAAAAGGACTCATGGACATGGACAACAGTGTGGTGATTGCTGGGGGGAGGGGGTGTAAGGGGACTGAATGGTAATGGAAAAAAAATACAATAAAGATTACATTAAAAAAATAAAAAGAATGTTGGTGGCGTCCCTCAGTGTGAAGAGAGCTGCATTGTTGTGGAGGGTGACACTTTACTGAAGGGCGCTCTACCATGGGTGGCAGTGGGTGCTTCAGTAGTTGGAAGTTGAAAGGAAGCAGGTTTGGCTCAGCACAGGAAGGTTTCCAGCACTAGAGCGGTAAGAAAGGCTTTCTTGTCAGATCGCGAGCTTGTCTGACAAGACAAGTGGCTGAATCAGCGTTTGTCGAGAGCTATGGGACAAGGCATTCTGGGTGCCTGTCCTAGTTCTCAGCACATATAGAAGGTCAGAAGTCACTTATTTGATTTTGGTGACTTTACAGAACGGCCCTAGCCCAGAACGCTTTTACAGCCTTGCTCCTCGGGTAACTGGGAAGCCTGTTCCTTTAAGTGAGGTGTCAGTAGGTTTAAGATCACCTTTTCTTTATGACCACTTGAGACATTTGAGTCCAGAGGTAGCATGTTAATTCACATAGTAAATGTTCATAAAATGTGGCCGTATCTAGACATAGAAATTAATGGACTTTCAACTCATTTTTCAGAGATGCAAAAAAGAAACTGAGGCTGGCTCTTTGCTCTGCGGACTCTGTGGCTTTCCCAGTGCTAACCCATTCGACAAGGAACGGTCTGCCCGACCACACAGACCCAGAAGGTAAGTAGTTATATGATCATTTGCTTTTTCCTATATTTGTAGGTTGAACCATACGAAATTGCCAGTGTTCAGCTATATTGAAGCTTTACAGCAGTTCCATGTGGTTCAGCTTAATACATTTGTATTAGGATCAGCTAAGGGCACTTGGATTACTGTAGCGTTCTCAGATTGAGCCTGGCAGTTCAGTGTAGTTCTGACACAGTTCACGTAAGCACATGGATTTTCTCAACAATAACAGAATTCCTTTTTTGTTTGTTTAGACAACGAGATTGTATGCTTCTTAAAAGTTCAAATAGCTGAAGCAATTAATTTACAAGATAAGAACTTAATGGCTCAACTGCAAGAAACGATGCGCTGCGTGTGCCGCTTTGATCACAGGACGTGCAGGAAACTGCTGGCCTCTATCGCCGAGGACTACAGGTAGCGCCCCAGCCGTTCACCTGCGGGCCCGTCTCAGCGAAGTGTTTTCAACTCGGTCCTTATCTGGAAATGAACCTAGGCTCCCTGCAAAGTGCTTGGCTGGGTTTACCTGGCTGTAGATTCCCGAGGAGCACGTAGGCTGCTTGGTCTGGAAATGTGGGTGTAAATGAGCGGCTCTCACAGACAGAGAAGTGCCGCTTACCTAAGCATTGCACAAAAGAGCTTGAGCAGAGGTGAGGCCAGGGTAACTAGGACGCCATTTTCACTTTTTAAAAAAAGATTATTTATTTATTTATTTATTTATTTTTAAGCAAGGGGAAGGGAGGGAGAAAGAATTGAAGAGAAATATCAATGTGTGGTTGCCTCTCATGCGCCCACTACTGGGGACCTGGCCCACAACCCAGGCCTGTGCCTCGATTGGGAATTGAACCAGTGATCCTTTGGTTCACTGGCGCTAAGTCCACTGAGCCACACCAGCCAGGGCTCATTTTCCCTTTTTTAGGGGCGATAGGGAAGACTACGTCCCTGGACCAGACAGGCAGGCATAGGCCTAGGAATTGCTATCCTTTATCCATGACTGGTCCCTTGCTAACAGTTAAGGAGGAAAACATAATGGAGATGCTTAGGAAGTGAAGAGGCTTTGAGGCTTAGGGCACGGTGCTCTAATGATACAGTTTCATTTAGACTGTATGCAGATAATTGGTGGTGTGTTTAATGATGTAGTGGTATAGTACCCTGCATTTTGTTCTTACTTGAGTTTTCTGTAGCAGTCAGTTTCCTGTTAGGTGTGAGGTATGAGGCCCTATTAGCGTGGAGACTGCTCCGATATAAAACCGACCGGCAGTGTGAAGGGACTCAGCGGTGGTTAGTGAATTAGGTAGCTGAATGGTCAGCCCAGGACATGATATTCTTCACAAACAGAAGAGTGGGTCTGTTTCTTTGGGTGGCTGCATAATTCATCCTCAAGACAGTTGTCTGCAGCCTGACATGCTGATTTGTAAAACCAAAATCTGTGAAGTATTCTGTTTTTTAAAGAAAGATTAGGACTCTTAGTCTCCGAGGAAAGTGTGTGCTGTATATGTCTGGTGTCCTGCAAAGCACATTTCCTTTCAGGAAAAGGGCCCCCTATATCGCTTATCTCACTCGGTGTCGGCAAGGACTGCAGACCACGCAGGCTCATCTGGAAAGGCTGCTGCAGAGGGTTTTGCGGGACAAGGAGGTGGCCAATCGGTACTTCACCACCGTCTGTGTGAGGTTGCTGCTGGAGAGCAAAGAAAAGAAGATCAGGGAGTTCATTCAAGGTAACTGATGACCTTGGATGGAGCGCCCCTTCAGCCACATGTTACTGGGAAGGTTGGGAAATTTTGTTTTGCCACTTTGAGTGCCTCCATGGCTAAGAGCAGTTCCTTAAATCCCCAGTTACTATATGGACTCTTAATTAAACTTTGATGTCAAACAACACATTTTATTGTTTTTGGATTGAATATCTGTAGTTTATTTTAAAATTGACAAAATTGGTAAATTGTGGATCCACACAGTTTTTCTCATTTTTTTAAACCAAAGCATATCACTTTTATCACATACTCCCTGCTCTTCAACTTTTCTCTCTTCCCTTTCTCCCGATTTTAGTGATTTGGCTGCATATTCTCCTAAAATAAACCATGTCCAGACATATGAACATACTATTTACATAGCTAGTGATTAAAATGATTTCTGTAGTTTTCTTTTTAAAATTATTCAGATAGTGTGTTTTAAAAATCATTATTTTGCATTGGAGACTTTCAGAAACTCACAGCAGCTGATGATAAAACTGCTCAGGTAGAAGATTTCCTAAAGTACCTTTATGGCGTGATGGCCCAGGACGTCATATGGCAAAATGCAAGTGAGGAGCAGCTTCAGGATGCTCAACTAGCCATTGAGCGGAGCGTGATGAATCGGATTTTCAAGCTTGCTTTCTACCCTAATCAGGACGGGGACATACTCCGTGACCAGTGAGTGCTTCTGCATTCAGTGCCCGGGTTGGACTACATAAGGGTACATCAGCTAGCCCCGTGTTTTAGACAAACTGCCCATGACACTTGGTATCTAAGAGTGAGGCGTGTTGTTACCACTTTTCACCCATCGGAGTTACAAGATCAAGAGGGATAACATTAGCCTGTTTTCAGGGATGTGGGGCATCAGGCGGAGGGGCACATAAATTGGGCTGGCCTTTTTGGAGGGCACTACTGCTTTCTGTGCCTCAGCTCTGCCTTTCTTTGAGATCGTGACTCGGGGAAGCCTTCCTGGCCTTTCAGATGAGGTTCACTTCCCTGTCAGGGCTCTCGGGCCTGCGTACCCTTCTCAGTGGCAGCTTTACGTTCGTTAGAGTCACAACTCTCAGCCTGGCAATGCTGGCATTTGGGCCGGGCAGCTCTCAGATGTGTGGGCTGTCGTGTGCATTGGAGGAGTTCAGCAGCCTCCCTGGGCTCTACACGAGACAGCCAGTCATCCAGCACCAGTCATGAGAACCGCAGAGGTCTCCAGCCACTGCCAGATATCCCATGGAGGACAGACTCACCCCTACTCCTGTGCACTGGTTTGTGTGGCCACCTGATGAGTGCCCTGTCCCCCGATGTTCCCCCCTGAGAGCAGGCGCGTGATGCAGTAGAGTACCTACAGCTAAGAGACAGTCTGACCTATCGTTGCAATCTGTATCTAGGAATAAGTCTCAAATGTTTGAAATGTTTTCAAAATCAATTATGACACTTTGTGTACCTTATTTTCTGAAACATATATTTACGTATTTGTTTTGGGGGTTCGCAGGGTCCTTCATGAACATATTCAGAGATTGTCTAAAGTCGTGACTGCCAACCACAGAGCTCTTCAGATACCAGAGGTAATGCGGGTTTCGTAGCGTGGGTGGTGGTGCGGACTAAGAGCTGCTCGCACACCGGGTGCATGTTACCGGTTTCTCAGGGAAACAGTGGAAAGTACAGAACACCCGTTTGCAGTAGAGGTGCGTCAGTCTAACTGAAGTTCTGGAAGATTCTTCTGAGGCTTACGATTTGGGTGGAGGGGGTGGTCGAGGAGCTCCTACCCGCAGCTACTTGGTGCAGCAGGGCCTCGGGGCGCTGACCCCTCCGTTCCAGGACAGGGAACTGAACCTGAATGTGACACCGGCTTACCTTTTAGTTGCTGATAACGGAGTTTTTACCTCTTACAAAATACAGCTCTTAGAAAATAATAGGAAAATTTCAGGTATTTGAACTTTCTGGTGGTTTTATTAAAATCCCCACTAATGGAACATTGATTATCATAAAATTTTTAATTGTCCTTGATTGATTGAATCTATTCCTAGAACTACTGCAGCAAATGTACGTAATAATTTATAAATTATTTTCTTTTACAAGTAGCCTGTTTGTGCTTTTGGAACCAGCTTTTACATGCAGAGAAGTTCCATTCTCACTGTTTAAGAAAGATTGAAATTTTATGAATTCTAGATTCTGTATTATTGTATGCCATTTCCTCTGTTAGTGGATATCTAGATTGCTTTATTTTAAAATTCAGAGCAAATTATTTAAGCTTCAGTGTTCAGTGGCAGGCGAAGGGACTGCAGTCTGGTTTTGCCGAAGAAAGGCTCGTTTTACCGGCGGGCCTGCTGTGCTGGTGGCCGTGGCGGCCCTGAGGTTCACGCTCCGTCTGCCCGTGTGCGGCCTCTCTCAGGTCTACCTCCGGGAGGCACCGTGGCCGTCAGCGCAGTCGGAGATCAGGACCATCAGTGCTTACAAGACGCCCCGGGACAAAGTACAGTGCATCCTGCGCATGTGCTCCACCATTATGAACCTCCTGAGCCTGGCCAACGAGGACTCCGTCCCGGGCGCGGATGACTTTGTCCCTGTTCTGGTGTTCGTGTTGATAAAGGTGGGCCCCTCAGCACGCTAGTGACGAGAGTTTATTTGGCATTCTGAGCAGGGTGGCGCGGGGCTTCACAGGATGGTAGAGACCTTGGCTTTGTTCCAAGCCTCAAGCTCTGTGTGGCCCAGAAAGAACGTGTCTAACATCAAGTGCGTTCTGTCCGGAAGTTAGGGATTTCAGAGAAGACGGGAGGACCAGATTCCTAGTGAACACTTTCAGCTTTTAAAGCAGCGCCTGAAGTTCTTGGTTGGGGCTCAGCGTACAGTTAGTGAGGGAAAGAATAAATGTGCGTTTACCATCTTCTTTCAACACTGAATTCTTCCTACTGCTTGTCACATAAACTACTAGATTCGCCAATCATCTCTCTCCTCCTTTGGCCTCGTATTTTGTAATTGTACCTTATTATTTTTAAAAGTACTGACCTATTTTGTCCTCTTTTAGGACAAAATTAGTCTTTAAAATAGTCTTTAAAATTGAAATACCATCATCTAAATGGTGTGTTTTGAACGTTCTGGAGAGGACCGTGTGCTTTGGTTGCATGGCTCGTGCCGTCCAGCCAGCTTAGCCCGTTCCTTGAGGCCTAGGGTACATTTGACACATACTTGCTAATTCTTAATGTTGCAGTGTTTCTACAACCTGAGCTCCCGAGTCAGAGACCCATAGGGTCAGTGTGTGATCAGCCTTTGTGACTCCTGTTGGCCTGCTCTTCTGTCTTCTGCTTGTGATGTATCAGTTTAAGATTGTTTTAAGGAACCAGTCTTGGCTTGTCTTCCTAACTGCTTAACACACCTGCATCCTTTCTTGCCACAGAAGAAGGTGATAAAGCAGGTATTCTGTATTACCTCTTGCAACAGAGGACAGATTATCTTTTTTAGCTTTTTCTTCGTCAGTTGATTCTACCTGCACTTACTAACCAGTCATAATCCAATTTGCCTTCAGCATTTATTTCCTTACCTAACATTCTAGAATCCTGAGGTGCTGAGTAAGTCCACTGGGGTTGGTTCAGCCTTGTAAAGGACCAATGGGGTTAAGTGACTTGAAAGCAGGGACAGCTGTAGGTAGTGCAGCTAGGATTAGAACCCGACTTGCCTTTCCAGGATTCTGTTGTTGCTCATAGTAGCTATGGTTTACAAAATAGTTCCAAAAAGGAAATTTGGGGATTATTTACAAAAGGACGGGCATTTCTCTCAGAGGAAAACATTTGAAGATGTTAAATGACTTTTGCAGAGATATACATCTGACTCTGTTATTTTTCCTTTTTCTAGGCAAACCCACCCTGTTTGCTGTCCACTGTTCAGTATATCAGCAGCTTTTACGCCAGCTGCCTGACTGGAGAGGAGTCGTACTGGTGGATGCAGTTCACTGCGGCAGTGGAATTCATTAAAACCATCGATGACCGGAAGTGACCGAGACCCAGGCCCACCATGACAGCAGCCTGTTAGGCGGGCAGACAGGTCTCTAAGAAAATGTACCAGCTGCTTTGAAGGCTGGAGATTGTTTTGTATAATATTGTACAGCATTCAGACGTTTTAAAACAGATCTTTACTAAACAGATTAATGAGCTAACAAGCAGGTTCTCTTTTCTTCGGGCTCTTTTCCTTTCTGAGTTGCCTATTTCATTTTCTTGTCCCCAAGTAGAGAATAGTACTGCAAAAAGGGACCACATTTTTCAGGTATTTGAATACTAAAAAACTAAGCAAAATCTCCTAGAAAATGTCTAGATCTCCATTCATGGATATCCATTCTTTCCCTTTATTTAACAAAAAAGAACAGTATATCTCTTTGAAGACGCCGTCGAACCCATAGACGTGCAGGGGAAGGGAGGTGCGGTCCGCACTGAGGGCTGTGCGGTGGCGGCATTTGTGGCATTACCTACAAATACACTCACCTACGTGGAAAAGCTAAGAAGGAAATGTAAATATAATATATATTTATATTTGATGTAATATGGATATCTGCAGATTCTAATAAACAAGGGATATTGCTGGTAGTGGATTGTGATGTACCCTCTTGTGAAATGGTTTCCTTGACAAAGTTTAAGCTGAGCTTAAAATCAGAAAACAGAAAAGCACACAAATATTTATTAAAGTGTAGTGCAGTTTATCGAACTCTCTAGGTGTGGAGTTTGATGCCCAGGGCTGCCGTACCTGATGAGAGGTGTACAAACCCTGAGTAAGGCGCCCAGACATTTCTCACTGAAGGCCGCTCTGAGCCTGCAGCAGGAGAGAGGCCTTCAGGCGCTGCACGGTACCCATGAAGGACAGTAGATATCTAAGGCTTTTTTGTGGTACTTATCTGAAATACTAAATATAGTGTAGAAACCACCGACAGAACTCCGTACAACCCTGTCATTGTAATATATTTTTGATGATTATTCACATTGAATGCACAGACCAGGAATTCAGTGAATGTCATTTTTTAAAAAAACTAATTTGTACTGTCTGCTCTAGTGATACAAGTTTTATTAGTGAAAACTATTTTAACCAACCATACTATTCTTATGGAAAAAGAAATCTATTTTGGCAGATTTCTGTGCCTTTATTTCCCTCTTCCGAAGAAAAGTATGTGTTTCAATATTTTGTTTTATTATATATTGATAACTAACCAGGAATCAGTTTTGGTGTCTGAGAATTGGCCAGGGAGGCACGTTGAAGCTTCAAGCACAAGCCTTGTACGTGGTCATCACTGGCCGGCCCCACTTTGTCTGTTTCCCAGTCACGCTCAGCTCCTTGCTGCAGCACTCTGGTCCCGTCCCTTAGTCCCCCGGTGCTGACAGCACTTCCAGGCTTTGTAAGGGAACTGTGACAGACACCCTGAGCAGATGAATACCGAGGATGTCTTCTCTCTCTCCAGGTCTCTGTGTCTTGTTCTGCCCAAGGAAGCTGGGTTTTCTTTACGCCCCACCTCTTCTCCATTTATTTTAAAACGCCGGAATAAGGGGTTGCATAGGAGTGTGGGATGTGGTTTCTGCCTGTTAGGGAGAGATCAGAATTAAACTAGTACTACAAAATGTCCTTGAATGTTAGTCATGTGCTTTGTGGGGCTGTGACTGTCCAACTTGCCCAGCTGTTAGAAGTCAAATCCCATCATAATACTTTACAAGATAACTGTCTAACATGCTAAGATCTAAAAGGGAGTCCATTTTCTTCTTGATTCAATAAATGTTAAGTCAACAGAAGACTTGGAATAGTTGAAATTCATTGTTACGGGATTTAACTCGCAAGTCGATGAGAGGTTTTCTCCCCCACAGTGGTTGCTGAATCTGTTCCGTGTTCTCACTGTGGAATAAATAGGAAGATGTGGACCCTGTGCAGGGCTCTTCTCTGTGGAGCAGCTGTGGAGTTTGGGCCGCAGGGCTGCGCTGGAGGCCAGGGACCGGGCTCTGTGGGGCCTGAGCCCATGATCAGAGCAGAGCCCCAGAGACTGGGCATCGGGATTGATTACACCTTCGTGTCAGAGGCATGTGCTCGGCTGGACTCGGGTGCTGGCAGCGACGCGCCTCCCCGCTGTTGAAGGGGCAGCAGAGGCTCCCGCTGGAACCTTTGGGCGCGAGGACCGCTCAGCATCCGCCATCACTGGTTTGATGTCCTGACGGGATTTGTTTTAGCGTTGACGTGGAATTTGGGAATGGCTGCCTGCCTGCGTGGCAGGGGTAGGGTGTGAGGCAGGGAGTACTTTGACTTGGCTCTGTCAGGAAGTGTTCTGTGAATGTTTCTCACTGCACTGACCCCCAGTGCTGCTTCCACACACAGTGTCAGTGCAAGGGCACCAAGTCACCCTGAGAAACACTCAGCAGCCACCGAGTAGCGCCTGGAACTTACAAAGCTACCGGATGTAAATGCGGAGTGAGTGGCTCCGTTCACTGAAATCTTAACAGAATTCAGTGAACCTTATAGTTCATATTTTGTGTTAATACTCTGCTTTTGGAGAAAGTTAAGTAATAGAAATACAGATTTAAGATTGTCTTTCCTTGTAAAATTATTGTTTTTTAAATTGGTAAACATTCTCTGCTTTAGGTAAAATCTAATCAGTTTTTAAAAATTTTTAAAAATATTTATTTGTTTTTAGACAGAGGGGAAGGGAGGGAGAAAGAGAGGGAGAGAAACATCAATGTGTGGTTGCCTCTTGTGTGCCCCCTACTGGGGACCTGGCCCACAACCCAGGCATGTGCCCCTACCGGGAATCGAACTGGCGGCTGTTTGGTTTGCAGCCTAGCACTCAAGCCACTGAGCCACACCAGCCAGGGCACTTTTTCTTTTTAAAAACCTGCTTATGAAAGCCATTTTTATACAGAGACTAAGTCACTGTAGTGAGAGAACTGGGCGCGGTGAGGGATTGGCAGTGGGTGCGGTGCATAGTTTTTCACCCCCGTTGTCCGGGGAAACCCTCGTTTAACGAGGACTTTCAATCCATGTGTTCCCGGGCTGCACGGCAGTAAGAGAAAACCCGGCCCGACAGGATGGAGCCATCAGGATCCAGCTGAGTAGTGGCTGCCCTGGGTTGGCCAGTGAAGGCCAGCTCAGCATTTTAAACGAGTGAGGTTTTGGAAACTCCTTTCTCCGATGCGACCGGGTGTGAGCGGGAGTGCAGGCCGGCGCTCAGAGTTGTTAGTGGGGGGCAGAGAAGTGATGGGGGTGCAGCCCTGTGCCTTTTCTCCCTCCCGCTCCATTCTGCTTTACTTCTTTTTCTTTTAACTAAGAAAAAGCTTTACACATGCCCTTAGCTTATTTCAATAAAAGGAAATCAAAAATTACTCTGAGGCCTTTGTTTTAAATCAGCTGAAGCTGTATGATACTAAAATCGCACTAGATCTTTCTTGCCGTCTTCTTTCTGAAGCTTTTGGATCCGCCCTTCAGTTCACATCTAAAATACCCATAGTAGCAGAGAAAAGCCTTCCAGGGTGTTTTTTTTATATGTCTAGTGCATTTATTCAGTATACAATTGCCATAACTTACGGGAGGAAATCAAACAATTTTGAAGTTCAAAGAATGCTTAAGTAGATTACCAGTGATACTGAGGTATTGTGAACACCAAAATGCTTGACAGCTTTGTTAGATTGTTACTTAGTATACCCTGCAGGGGTGTGCAGCCTTCTGGCGTCTCTGGGTCACACATTAAATACTTTGCGACATGCAATCACAAAAAAATCTCAAAGTTTTAAGTCAATTTACGATTTTGTGTTAGGCCTCACTCATAGCCATCCTGAGCCGCATGCAGCCCACGGGCCACAGATCGGACACCCCCGTTAGGATGTAGGTCACCCCAGAAGCAGGATGACCAGGAATTGATTTTTTACTCCAGAGAACACTCAGACAAAGGGAGAGAGAGCTGACTTCAGTGTCGAGGGCGCGGTTGAGCCGTGGAGTCCCGTGGAGCTGCTGCACTCGGCAAAGGTTAAGTTCCCGAGTGGGGGGTCCGCTCCATGGGGTCACTGCAAGGCGGTGTGGGCAGGGTCCGCGCCCCCTGAGAACTCCCTCTGCTGAGCTGATCCTCTGTCTTGTCTTCCTGTGCCTCACCTGTGTGAGAAAGCTTTGTCCTGCCTCTCCTGTCAAAACAGCTGAAGCCGTTTACAAGCTGCTGTGAGTGAGTGAGCTTGCGCGGTCTCACACAGGAAACCCATCCTGTCTCCTAGTGTGATTCCTGATGTGTAATACTCTAAAGCTGATTAAAGGGGGAGAGCAGTTGAATTCACTGGGTTTCATGTTTCCATCATCTGTGCTGTACTCAGAAGCATTTCTGAAAATTTCTGTGACTTCTCAAATAGAACTCACGTTCTCCGTGAATTCACACTTGTCTCTTCCATCCGAACTTTGGAGGGCATTGAGTGTGGGACAGGGAGGAATTAGAATGAGCCAGCGGTTACTCACGAGACGGTGAACGTTGACAGTTTTAACACAGCTCCTAGCTGACCCCTGTGTTAGGTAAACTACTCATCAGCTGTGTTCTGGGAGCAACGCTTCCAATCACGGTTTTCCCCGAAGCCCTTACTCATTTCAGCTGAGGGGGTTGCTGTTGGACACTGAGCCCAGGAGCCCCAGGCAGGCTCGCTCTCCAGGCTTCCCTCACTGGTGGGAAGTGCTTTCCCAGCATGGATTGTGCTTCACTTAGAAGGAAACATTTAGAAATTTGATCAGGGCTCAGTTTTTTAAAATTATTTTTTAATCCTCATTCACGGACATTTTTTCCCATTGCTTTTAAAGAGAGAGGAAAAGAGGGAGTGAGAGAGAAACATCGATTGTCTTGTATGCGCCCTGATCGGGGATCGAACCCACAACCTGGGTATGTGCCCTGACCAGGAATTGAACCCTCTTCAACCAACTGAGCCACACTGACCAGGGCTAGGGCTCAGTTTTCACTCAGTCTGTTCAGTATTAAAATGAGTGTCATGAGTTGCCTACAACTGAAAATAGGATACAACTTTCCTTGCCAACTTGGGAGTACCTGTCTCTTGGACACCTGTTACAGGTACCCGCTCCACCCTCTCTCCAAGTAAGTGGCTCTGTAGCTTTCCCAGAGGGAGCCGAGCTAGTGGCAATGCTGAGCTAGGCCTCCTTGCAGCGCTCTGTAAATTTGTCCCGATTCTGAAAAGTGAAATTGGTTCAGAAGCTCCTCTTGACTGTAAAGGTGTCCTCTACCTAGAGATTTAAGTATTCATTGAGCTTTCTCTTCAGTCATAGCATTGCAGAAGAGTCCTTTCCCATTTGCTTAGGGTTCCACAATGCAGTGCATAGACTTTGAAGCACAGAACAAAGAGGTGGCGTGGATGCATGAAGCATCTTCCACATTTGTACGGAGGGGGAAGTAGCTCTCAGCTCCCAGTCACCGAACCTGCCGTAGACCGCAAACAGGAGGCCATGGTCATGGTGCTTCTTTCTAACATGTGCTGGCCAGGAGCCTAACATGTGCTGGCCAAGAGGATCGACTTGTGTGCTCCCGGGAAGAGTGTCAATGTGATTTTTAAAAATAGGACACTTTTCATTTCCGCCTTCCTGAGGCCTCCTAATTTGTAGTTTTGACAAAACCTGTAACCAGAGTGGTTGGTTCAAATCCCTGGCCGCTATGGCTGTTTGTTGAATGTCACCCGCAGAGTGAGAGGTTCCTGGTTAGATTCCTGGGTTGTGGCAGGTCCCCGCTCGAGGTGCGTGCAAGAGGCAATCGATCTGATGTTTCTCTCCCTCCTTCCCTCCCTTCCCCTCTGTCTAAAATAAATAAAATCTTAAAAAAACCAAAAGCTCTTCCCCAAACCTCAAATTGCCAAGCATCTCCAGGTTCTCGCAGATTTCAAATTCCTGTATGGAAAGTTTGTTCTCATTTGTCTAATCTTCCTCATTGTGTTTTGGCTTCCACAACAGCGTTCCATGTCTGCTGTGGTTTGTTTCTCTTTGTAACCCATGTCCCTCAAAAACTGATGGCATGGGTTCCCCCAGGCCCTGGCTTCTGACTAGACCCTTGTTCCCAAAGGGCAGCCTGAGCTTCCTCTGCAGCGAGTGAGAACCTTTGCTGCCCTCCCCGACTTCCAGCCCCTTCAGCTGAGGGGTGGACTTCAACTCCTGAATTTCCCTCCCGTGTGCCCTCCTCACTTCTGACCACCAAACAGCCCTGTTTTTCTTCTCTTGTGGCCCTGATAGGACAAGCACGGCTGTGGCTGCTGCAGCTTTGGGGTAGCCAGCGGGGAGTGAGCCGGACTGCTGGAGAGGAAGGCAGGAGGAGGTCTTGCACAAGCAAGTGAGAGGTGATGGGAAGGGAAGGAGGGAAGTGCCTCCCAGGAGCACAGTGTCAGGGGGGATGTCCCCGGGCCCCTCTCACAGTGAAGCTGGACCACGCTGGTGAGCCGGGGGGTGTTCTTTCTCCTCTCCCTGGATCACTCTTGCTACTTATGGAAAAGCCACAGGTTTCGAGGGTGGTGTGGTCATAATGCTGGGTCTGGGAGCCTGAAGACACTCTTTCCAATCTTAGCTCTGCCTCTAACCAGACCTAAGGCAAGTGACAAGTTGGAAGGGCTTTTCCTGAGTTGGGCTAGTTTACCTCAATGACCCCTTTCAATCTCTGGTCTTGTCATATATATATGCATACCTCACGTACATACTCTTGAAATATTTCCCCCATGCTAGCATTCTGCTGAGGGGTGTGGCCTGACTGCAGGGATGCTGTGGAGGTGGCCAGAAGTACCGGGGGTGCTGGAGCCCCTAATAGAAGAGGCTGCCCACTGAGCTGACTCAAGAGCGGACTTGGGGTTCTGGCCAATGAACACAAATTTAGGCTCCCCCAAGCCGCTTTCCAACCTGTTGGAATGAACTTGAACTGTGACTTGTAAGGAAATCCTGGAGTGGCCCTCCCCTCCAACATCAGCCAGCAGAGCCTCACTGCAGGGCGGCACTGGCCACGCCTCTGGACACGTGGGGGACACGCGGGAAACACGCAAACAACCTGCCAGCACAGAAACCACTCCACCCATTTTTATTTTTGTAATCCTCCCCAGAGGATGTGTATTGATTTTAGAGAGAGAGGAAGGGTGGACGGGAGAGAGAGAGAAACATCGATGTGAGAGAGGAACGTCCATTGGTTGCCTCCCATTCACTCCCAGACCTGGGACGGAACCTGCCACCTTTTGGTACAGGGCCGACGCTCCACCAACTGAGCACCCAGCCAGGGCTCAACCCAACTTTAACTAAAAGGCTCCATTGTGAACTTAAGTTCTGCTCTGCTGTGGTCATGAGTAACAGCTGCAGTGAGACGATGTCTGAAACCTACCCTCTGGATTTGGAAACTGCCATCCTTAGGTGCCCCACCCCACCCTGCCTCTCTTCTTTCCTGCCCCCAATCCCTGGATCACCCCGACCTCAGAAGACTCCAGAAGGAGCATCTCTTGAGTTCCTCTCCCGCCACAGCCTGTTCTTCCCACGTCCCTTATCACATCCACGTACAGCCATCAAGTCTGATCAGACTCCCCTTCTGTCTGAACTTTCTATTTTGGTTCCTACTTGCTTTTCAGCCTTATGCTTCTGTCCCTTCTCCTCCCTCTACTGCCACTCAAAACTCTACCGTTACCCCAGAGAAGGCCATGCTTTGCCCCCTCTAAGCCTTTGCCACCTGACCCCTCCAGTTTCGCTGCCTGCCCCTAGCTGCTCCTCAGCCTCCCGGAGGCCCCTGCCTTCCCTCCCCCGCCAGCGAGAGGCCTCATCCCCACCCTGGTCTACAGAGGAGTCATCTCCCTGGAGCCCGAGCTGTTTGACCCCAAATGGCAGGTAGATCTGCACCGGGTGGACTAGGTGATGGAGGCTCCACGCACCCCCAGCCCCGCCGCTCGGGGTGCGGGCCTGGGCCCCCTCCTGCGCCCTTCTCCCCAGGCGCCGCGCAGCCAGGCCACCACCCTGCCTAGTACCCTGCACCCCGGGGAGGAAGAGGCCGGGTCCCCGAGGTCGCCCCTCCCTGAGCCCGAGCTGGTGGAGGGACTGATAAGGAGCCTGACGCCCGGCACCCACCCAAGTGCCGCGACAGCAGCCAAGTCCCGGTCTGCCAGGACCTCCGGCTGTGCGCTCCGGCCTCCAGGGGTCCGGCCCGGGTCAGGCTGGGGGTCCAGGAAGCGCGGCTCCCTGGCTTCAGCTGCTCTTCAAGTCTGGAAACCCCAGGACACCTGTTGGGGCTTCGGCGGATCCTGCTGTGCCCCCCGGGCTGGGCGCCGGGTCCCCTGCCTCCGACTGAGCCGCCCCCTGGTCCACGGGGGCCGCAGGCTGCTCCAGGGTGGGTGGGGGACCAGGGCCAGGGCCAGGCCCTTCCCCGCTCCACTTCGCCAGTCCGGATCAGGCGCCAGGGGGCCGCCCCTCGAAGAGTTTGTAAGGGCCCTAGTGGGCCGTCTGGGGTCACCCCAGGGGCAGAGGATACTCCAGCGTTGCTTCTCCAGCTTCTACTCCTCACACCGATCAGACAGAGCAGGGAGGAGGTTCTCAGGTCCCCGCTGCAGCCCAAGTCTGACCAAGTGGGCTTGTCGGTCTGTACCCACCCCCGCCCCGCCCCGCCCCGCCTCCTCCTCAGCACAGTTTAATCCTGCTCTGTGAAGTCAGGATTATTATCTGTATTTATTTATTACTTCAGGCGGGGTCTCCAGCCCGTGTCCTGTGGGGGGACAGTGCCGTGTTCTGCAGGAAAATCTGGGATCCCGACCCACCGCAGCACGCCTGCCTGCCTTCTGGTGGGGGCTCTTCCCCGGGGCATCCCAAAGGCCGTGGTGGGGCGCTGGCGCGTGAGAGGGCTGTGGAGGTTGCCTTGGTTGAGGTCTGGGCTGTCCAGGGTCCCTGCAGGCCCCGCTTTGCTGTTCCTTGGGTGACATCTTGTGGCCAAGACAGGTACAAACCATGGGCCGAGCAGGTTGCCAGGGAAGGTCTCTTTGGAGGAGGGGTCAGGACTCCAAGGAGAGAGGGGGCTCCTGGACTTAGAAGTACCAGCCAACCCCTCTTATTTTAGCCCTTCACTGAACTGTTTACTGGGTCGGCTCTAGATGGACCCCACACTCGTCCACCTGTGCCCAGCCCTAGACATGCAAACACACCAGGCTCCTCTCCACCACCTGTGATGTGGTAGCACAATGACGAGGTGATTATACCCACTTACAGGTGAGCCCCGAGTCACACAGCTAGTGAGTGACCAGGCCAGGGCTCTGACTGTCTCTAACACTAGGAAACCGTGCTGGACACAGTGCTGGGAAACGTGGGAGCCCCTGCACCCCATTCTCTAGGGAGGCGGTTCCAAGGGTAGAAGTCCCAGTAACGCCTTGAGTTCCGAGACCATTTCCATGTGCTGGGCACAGAGCTGAGTACACAGGACTTCTCAGGACCTTCCCCTGTGAGCGGGTGGCAGGGCGTGTCCCATCCCGTAGATGGGGAGTCTGCGGCTCAGAGAGGTGAAGGGGTTTCCCCAAAGCCACACAGACAATGCATGGCAGAACCAGGATCTGACCCAGGTCTGGAGGACAACGAGTCCTTAGTTTCAGTCGCAGTGGGGTTGTCTGTCCCTCCACAAAATATCAGCCCCACAGGGTTGCAGGGGCCCTGGGAGTGGAAGGAGCTTTGCAAACTAAAGGACAGTGGCCCTGATGGCTCATTGCTATTCTGATCCTCCCCTTGTGCCTGTGAGCCCGTCAAGGGCAGGGCCGGGCACCTGTGTCCTCCCCAGGATCCAGCACGGAACCCGGCACATACTGGGCGTCAGCAGGTCAGATGGAATTTGAGTCTCTGGAGTGGGGAAAGCTCTCCACCCTACTCCCCAGCCAAGGCCCAGGTCCACTTCCTTGTGTCAAGGCCACGGCAAGGATAGCCGGACAGTCTCCACCTCCTGATTCACCTCGTTCAGAAGACGGGGTGACCTTCTCTTCCTCCTTTGTTGTAATAGGCTGCCACCTGGACTCCTGCGGGGGGCCGGGGGGAGAGGGCCTGGTTGCCGGAGATCCCTCCCAGGCCCCATGAGAAAGCAGCAGGGCAGGCGGAATATAAATGTGGCTGCGAACACAGAGGAACAGATGAGAGAAAGCCTCCAGGTGACTGGGTGGAGAGGCCCCACCGGGGCAGGTGCCTCCTCTCTGTGCACAGATTGAGCCCATGATGAAGATGAATGGAAACCCCTGTGCTGGAAACCGTGGAGGCAATCAAGACGGCTACCCGTATTGACGGGCCCTCCCACCTGCTCGGAGCAGGGAAATGTTAGGATTCGGAATTCAGCCACCGCCACTTGGCTAGCTGGGAACCAGGCAAAAACTCGTGATAAGCAGCCCCAATTACAGGATAAATGATACAGGCCGCCCGTTAGCTTGGCAGGAATTACTGGGCTCAAACAGCGGCTGTGGGCAGGTATCAGGCAGCCCTGCAAACAGACGACAGCGTGCACAAAAGAAAGGCAGCCCCAATGGGTGGGGACCCCTGTCCCCAGCCGTGGGCCCCTCAGTGAGGTGGCAGGAATGCCCAGGAGCCTTTCCTGTGGGCAGCTGTGGGATTTTTAAGGGCTGGCTGAGAGGGGACAGGGGAGATCATTTGGTGGGTTATTTAGCGTTTGCTGATGGAAACAAAACGAACTCGTAGCTTCCAAATCCCACACCAGGAAGCGGGAGGGATGAGGATACTGCGTCTTCATCTTTCCAGGCCGAAAAATCCCAATTTTTCTCAATATGTCCACGGCGGAGCAACATGTGATCATTCGGTCGCAGGCACCGTGGACCAGGAAGAAAGGTTTGCCGAGCGAATTAATATTGTCGACAAGATTGCGGGGGGCGTGTTTAACTCACTTCAGGTGCTCTAGAAGCCTTCGCACGATGGATAAGCTAATTACAAATCATGCCTATTTATTCATTAAACAGGGCCTGGGGGAAATTCAAAGAGGCAACGCTGTCTTCTCTTCATTCCATTTGCAGTCTGTGATTAAACGGAGCGCAGCTGCCAGACTCCAGGAACGTTCTCTCGTATCCGCCTTTCTCCTGCTTCAGACTGATCTCTTCTCCAAAGGCCACTTCCACCCTCACGCAGGGTCTGCTCATCCTTCTTCAGCCCTTCAGGTGCTCACTGGCTGCTTGAGACTTTGGGCAAGTCCCTTCGCCAGCCCACGCCTCAGTGTCCTCCTCTGTAAAGTGGGTTCGTGTACCTCTGGCTGTCGGGGTGTTCCCGAGACAAACGAGGCAGGTGATGGATGTTCGGTGGCTGTGCCAGGATCCGGCCAGTAGCTGTGTGGCGAAGGCTTGTTCTCTGCCCTCCTCCTCTGTCCTTGTCTGCCAGGGACTGCCACTACGACGGAGGCCCCAGCGGACCCCCAGACAGCCTTTGACAAGGAATAGCTTTGTCCTCTGCCACCCTGGGGGCTGGCACACAGACCCTGCATGCCTGGCACTGGGCGGGACAGGCCTGCTGTCCCCTGTCCAAGGCCCTGCAGTCCAGGTCTCCCCTTGGAGAGGGGGACCGATTGTCTCCGTTTGCCAGGACTGAGGAGTTAACCGGGGTGTTGGATTTTCAGGACTGAAACTGGTACAGTTAGTCACTCTGCAATCAGAGCGCCACGGAACTCTCCTTTTCTAAGTTCCCTGAAGTAAACTTGAAATAGAACTAACTTTACCTTCGATCTTTGTAAACATCTGGGAGGCTCGAGGGTTATTTTTTATCATCAGTAAATGATAAGAATGAAACAGACAACATTTGCTTAGCATTTTCCAAATCACAAAGTACTTCTAACATACAGGATGAGTGTTTGGGGGTTTTTTTTTCATTTCCTCAGCACCCCCAGACTGAGCCCCAGAGCTGGTGTGAAACTGGGGTTCAGTAGCTTCGGCAGGCTCTGGTCCCTCGTTCTCTAGGAGGCCAGGAGGCCGGCTGCTCCTTGCACTCTGGGGCCCTCCCCTTTGTGCCCGATTTCTGCCCCTTCCCCTGCCTCTGCTAGAGGCTTCCGTATGTAGAAAGGGTCTCTCACCAGGACATATTAAAATATTAATATATTAGCTTGAACCGTATGAAATTCTCCCTTTTGTAGATTCCAAACTGTTGAATGTCAACAATTTCATACGGTTCAATCTAACATAGTCACGGTGAAGTTCAGGCCACCACGCAACTTGGGACAAGTTAAACTCTCTAAGCCTCAGTTTCTCATCTGAAAAATGGGGATCGTAATAGTTTCTGCGTCCTGGCATTGCTATTGAAATTACAGGAGATCATCCATGTGAGGCATTTCCGTAGTGCCTACCATGGCACACAGTAGGTGCTGAATTAGAGCTCTTATTTTCGGTTGTATCTGTGCATGCCCTTCGCTGTTCGGAGTTGCCTGCGGTCAACCACGCAGCGGGCGACCAACAGCAAATGGTGGTTGAATGGAGGAGTGGAAGTAAATGCATCGGTCTCCTGCTGGTGTTTCCCAAATGACCTTGAACTCAGATGAGCTGCTTCCTCCTCCGCCAACCACGGCGCTCTTCCTCTGCCCCCGTTCCCTTGGAGGCCTCTTGGTAAAACACCCTGGTCCCCACGGCTCCCCGCAGGGGGCCTGATGGGTTCAGAGACATGTTTCCATCCCCCCTATGGTTTCTAAAACACACAAATCATTCTGGCTGCTCTCTGTGTTTCATTACGAGGAATGCACATTTGAAAACAACAGAGGGTGAGGTTTAAAAGCAACATGCAATTTTTATTACATATATCTCCAAATCTGCCATTAGGCCCGTCCCCGTGGTGTTATTGACCTTGATTCTTTCTCATTTGCATCCTGCATTTTTCATCCTTTGGAATATGGTGTTTTGGGACTTCTCCATCATTAAGTGGATTTACAGCAATTTCCCTGTGTGTTTTCTCCAAGGGATTCTGTTATGAGATGCACATTAAATCTCCATTAATACCTCATTATCCGACTGATAAGATTACCATGATAATGAGGCAGAAATTCTAATTGTTTCACTTCTTATTGTGCCTTCCATTTAATCCTTTACTCTACCTGGAAGTTGGACACAGACTTTCTGAGCAGAGGACTGGAGCTGGGTCATTGTGACCGGTGGTGACTGGGGGAAGGAGGGAGGCGGAACAGTGTTTCAGTGAGTTTCCTGGGCAGAGTTCAGATGGAAAGCCATCTGGGGTGGGCCCAGGTGGATGTATAGCACTCCTCTGCTTCAGTCCAATACACACTCACACACAGAGATGGTCACACGCATGTACATGCATGCGCCTGGACATGCACACACATGCATAACCACTCACACATGTGCACACACAGGCCTGCACCTGAGTTCTGGACAGTCCAGCCTGTTGACCTCGTGATCCATGTTCCTACCGGCGTGGACACCCTTCCAGGCCGGTCCCAGCCCTGGAGCTCTCCGCGAATCTGCCTTCCAGATCGATGAGCTCATTTGACAGAATCAGCAGCACTGAGCCAGAAAGACTCTGGGGGGATGGGGGGGAGGAGGAGGAGAGGGAGAGAGAGAGCTGAGTGGGGAACGGGTGAGGGGCCAGAGGCGTCTTCAAGGGGAAGCCTGTGCGGGACCCTCTGTGAGGGGTGCTCCCACCAGGGCATCTGCAGGTGCCCCAGGGGTGCTTGTCTGCTTCAGGTCAGCGCCCTCCACCTGTGGGGGAGAGAGTCCCTGAGAACGTCTTGGTAACACCCGCTCCCCAACTCTGTCACTCACAGAGCCCATTGAACTTTGCGTGTCGCCTGGAAATTCCCCGGAGCGGGGCTTGTACAGCAGAAGAGCGGGTTCCCTCTTGGCCTTTATCCTGATTTCTGCTGGGGAGCAGGCTCCCACCCCCGCAGCAGCCCCACCCCGAGGCAGAAGGAGTGTATCTAGAGCCTCTGCAGGGACCTGGGGGGCAGCCGAGGGCAGTGGCTGCCCGTGGCAGAGGGTCAGTGGCTCAGCTGCCAGGCCTGGGCGGGAAGGCAGGAAGCTGATCCACTTCTGCAGGTGGGGTGCCCGGGGCGGGGCGGGGGGGGGGCAGACAGTAAAAACATGGCTGTAACAACACCGTCTGTCTACCAAGATATAAGGTCCAGAGGCAAGCTCATCCCTTCTGTGTTGGTTCCCTAGGGCTGGGTGGCTTAGAGCAGCAGGAATTTATCCTCTCACAGTCTTGGAGGCTGCAAGTCCAAAGTCAAGGTGTCAGTAGGGTCATGCCCCCTCCGAGATTCTGGGGACAATTCTTCTTGCTCCTTTGCTTCTGGTGGTGGCCGTCCGTCCTCGGCTTTCTGATTTGCCGCTGCCTCACTCCGGCTTCTGCCCTGGTTGCCCCATGGCCGTCTTCTCTCTGTGTCTCTCTGCTCTTTTTCTAAGGACACCAGTCATATTGGGTTAGAACCCGCCCTGACGATGTCATCTTAACTTGATTATCCTGGTAAAGACCCTGTTTCCACATAAGGCCACATTCCCAGGTACTGGGGGTTAGGACTTCGGAGCATCTTTCTAAAGCAAGGGTGGCAAAGTCAAGGCCCATGGGCCTAATCTGGCCCGGCACCTCGTTTTATCCGGTCCAGCACCTTGTTTCTGCTCGGCGGCAGCACCGAGCTCCTTGCCCCAATTAAGGAGTAGTTACATTTATACAGTCCTAAAATTACATTCGGCCCTTTGAAAGCAACCGCGAGGCTGATGTGGTCCCCCGTGAAAATGAGTTTGACACCCCTGTAATCTAAAGGATACACTTTCATCCATAACACCTTCTGAAATCTATCTAGGTAATTAAAGTGTTAATGATAACATTAGGCACAGACTAATACAATTGGCAGGATTTGTGACTTGGCTCTCAGGTGTGAGGTTTGGGCCACACTGTGAGGAGGTGCCTAGGGCTGGCCCAGGTCAGGTGGCCTCACTGTCCCATGCCCCATGGCAGCGGTAGCACCTCAGATTGGCAGGTCTGGAAAGGCTTTCTGAGACCAATCAGTTCAACTGTCTCATCTTTATTGTAATTTAAGTATTCCATTTTCCTCCCCAAAAGACCCATCCTCGCCTCCTTCCTGAGTTCCTTTCCCCAAAGGCAATCACTTCAAACAATTTACAGGCACTTCCTTCACATTTGTCAATGATATATTCCTCCCGTTATTTCTTTTTTTTAAATAATTTTTTAGATTTTATTTATTTATTTTTAGAGAGAGGGGAGGGAGGGAGAAAGAGAGGGAGAGAAACACCCATCGGTTGCCTCTCGTGTGCCCCCAGCTGGGGACCTGGCCTGCAACCGAGGCACGTGCCCTGAGTGGGAATTGAACTGGCGACCCTTTAGTTTGCAGGCCAGCGCTCAATCCACTGAGCCACACCAGCCAGCGCTATACAACCATTTCTCAGCGAATCAACTTGAGACATTATCTACTGACTTCCTGCAATGGAACATGAAAATTTAGTTCTTGTGCTAGCCCACCTCAGCTTCCCTTTCTGTGCTCACACGGTAGCTGTGTGACAATATCTGTTGAACCAGCGTGCAGCATCTGTGCAAGTGTTGTTCACATCTGGGCCGGGGAGGAAATTTCGATCACATTTCCACTCCTGTGTAACATTTTGGATCTTCATTGTTTTCATTCAATTAGTTTTCCGTGTCCTAATTGTTAATTCTCCTCTGACTCCCCAACAGAACTGTAGAACCTTCTGAGGTCTAGTTGCAGGTGATCTAAAAATGCCTTCTTGATTTCCCTCTCCGTGGTGACCTTCTCCTGGAGGCCCCTGTCCTGCTCCAGTCTGGAGACCCTCTGCACAGCTGCCGCCCCGGGGCCCCTCGCCCCTCTCCAGCCTCGGGCCTCCTGATCTCTGGACCCCCTGTCTTCCTCTTTCCTGACATCCCATCCCACCTGGGAGATCGCAGCCTCACCTGTGAGATCTCGCACATCTGAAAATGACCTTCTTCTCTGCACCTGTGTGATTGGTCGGTTGGCTGGGTATGACATTCTAGGTGGCAAGTCACATTCCCAGATAATTTGAGGGTTATACTCCATTGCCTTCTCCTTTCCACTGCTGCTGTCGAGCTGGTCAGCAGAATTTATACCTGGAAACGGGCACACTTCCTGTGTTGGGCCTTTGATCTGGGGGGTTGAGCCAGTCTAGTCAGGAGCTCAGCTGGGTTTGGGTTTTGCTCCGGTCGCCCTCGGTGCTTCCTGTCCCTCTGGCAGACCTTGTTACTTGTTACTCAGGGGCATTCTCCGTTCAGATTCCGCTGCCGTTTCAGACAGGAGCTGGGTCTCGGTGGCAGTGGTCCTGCCGTCCCCCAGTGGTAGGCGAGGTTTAATGCACTGGGCCCAGGATGCATTTCTACCCTTCCCCAGAGCGAAAGGGTTTTGCTGTTTGATCCCTTGGTGGCAGTGGGTCTTCGCCTGTACCTGGAGGGCTTTCCCCACCCTGCTCTCTGACGCTTCAGGCTCTTGTGCCACAGGGGAGTGTGGAAAGGAGAGAGTGGGGGCCCGTGCCTCCCCTGCAGTGACTGCAGGAGGCCCCCTGCCCTGCCCCCAGTCGGGTGAGGTCTACAAGCAGAGCCTGCAAGTGGGTGGGACTCCCTGGTCTGCAGCTCAGCGGGTGGTTTGAACCTCACATTACCCCACGTTTTGCCTTTTGCAAGCTGCCCCTGGAGCCGTGAGACAGTGAATTTCAGTCTTCATGCCACCCAGCTGGTGGTGCTTTGTTACAGCCCCAGGAGACTAACACAGCCACCCAGCGAACTGCCTTCCAGGCTGAGTCTGGCTGCTCCACCCCTCACTTCCTGTGGCACCTGGGACAAGTTACTCACCCTGCTGGGCCTGGCCTTCCTCGTCTGTGTATGGGGATGACCGTCCCTGTGCAGCCACCCCACCAGGGCCGTTGCCCCTGTCACTGGGCCATAGCAGTAGCTGTTCGATTAAAGTCTCCCTTCTACAGCCCTTGACTCCAGGGGTCTAAAGGTGATCATTTTTCCTAAGATTTTTTTTTTTTTTTTCAGAGAGAGGGGAAAGGAAGGAGAAAGAGAGGGAGAGAAACATGGATCGGTTGCCCCTTGCACGCCCCCAACCAGGGATCTGGCCTACAACCCAGGCATGTGCTGGGACCAGGAATCGAACCAGCGACCTTCCACTTTTTGGGACGATGCCCAACCTGCTGAGCCATGCTGGTTGTGGCTCCAAAGGTGGTAATTTAAGTGGCTGCTTCACTATTGCATGCCACGGACCATCACTGTCCCCTTTAGTTAGGACAACAGTGTCCTTAGTGCCTCTAATCTATGCAGATGCAAGCACCGCTGCCAGCTTCTCATCCCCAAGGTTCTGCAACCCAGAAGCATCCCCACTCCCACTCACTGCACCAGGCCGGGTTCAGCCAGGAAGCAGAGCCCCCGTGAGTGCTCTGGGAGGCGGATTTAACATTATAGGGGCTGTGGACGGACCTGGGGAGTGAAGTTCTGGGGGCGGGGGGAACTGGATGGTCAGAGGAAGAGCCTCCACCAGGCAGTCTGAGAAGCCAGAGTGTGGAGGTGGGCCTGGGGCTGCTGTTGGTCACCAGGGCCAGCGGGCAGGACAGAGAGCCGTATGCTCTTTGCCTGGGCCCCTCTGGGTCTGCCTGTCTCCCCAGCTAACTACTGTGACCTTCAGAGAGTAAAGGTCACTGCTTCACTTCCGTTTTCCAAATCTCATGTACAAGAACCATACAGGGAGGCATTGTGGGAAACGTATTTTGGCACCGACAGCACATTTCCCTCCCCCAAATCTCCTCCTCCTCCCAGGCTGGCTTCTCCCACCCCAGCACTACCCCCTGGCCGGCCTGATGGCTGCTGTGCCTCTCCCAGAGGTCGGGGAGCTCCGAGATGCTGGGCTGGGTCTGCCCTATTCATCACGGTGTGACCAGCACCTGGCATGAACTCGGAACACAGCAGCGCTCTATTGAGTTTGGCAAACTCATTGTGTTTGGCAAATGGATGAATGAATGAATGAATGAATGATGCCTGTTTCGTGCCAGGCCTTGTGTGGGGAGCACAGAGAGAAAAGTGAGACAGAGAAGAGGTTAGCTGCTGCCACAAATATTCTCTGCAGGGCCCTGGCTAGAGGCTGGGTGTGGAGGAGATGGGCCAAGATGAGTGGCTGTCACACACTTGGGTGAATGTGTTCCGGGCCCTCACATTGCCCAGTAAGAAACTTGCAGGGAGCTCAGAGGAAGTAAGGCCACTGCCAAAAAGTGAATCATGGAGGACTTCCTGCAGGAGGTTCCATGGTGGGAGAGTTGAAACACGTGGCATTTAGGTGGAGGAGAGGTGCATTCCAGAGAGAGAGAATGGCTTGAGCAGACACAAACCTGGAGCACACACCTGAAATGGCGAGTTTTTTATTTTGCCCTCTGGGCTTGCCCAAGTTTTGATTTCCAGGATGATTCTTACAATTCAAGAGGATGGTCTTGTTCAGGATAAGAAATGGTTAGTCTTGAAAACAACCGAAGTGTCCGTTGGCAGATGATGGGGTAGAGAAGCTGTGGTACTTATACACAACGGAATACCATTCAGCCATAAGAAAGAATGAAATACTGCCTTTGTGATAATATGGATGGCCCTGGAGAATATCACGCTAAAAGAAAGAAATCAGCCAGAAAAAGTTAAGAACCATATGATTTCATTCATATGTGGGATGTAAAACTGAAAGTAACAAGGGAACAAACAAGAAAAACAAATGAAAACTCATAGACGCAGACAACAGTGTGGCGGTGGCCAGAGGGAAGGGCAGTGGGGGGGCAGTGAAGGATAAAGGGGGCCAAGTATATGGTGATGGGAGGCGATTGGACTTTGGGTTGTGCGCACACAAGGCAATATACAGATCATGTATCATAGACATGTACACCTGAAACCTGTATAAACTTATTAACCAATGTCATTCCAATACATTTAAAAAAGAATCTATACTCATAAAAAGAAAGGTTCAGTCTTCATGGTGTAAACAGGAGGCACCAACAGAAACCTAGTTCCTGAGTCCCCTCCTGCCTCCAGGCGCAGCCCCTCCGGCCGTTCTCCACAAGGGGGCGGGAGGGCTCCCTTGCACCGCCCCCGTGGCTCCCCGTGGCCCTGGGCTGTGGTCCAGCCTCCCTAATGTGACTGCAGGGGCCCGGGTGCCCTTCTTTCTCAACGCTGGGCCTTCCCACGGCTGCTCCCTCTGCCTATGCACTCTTCACCCTTGAAGTGCTGCATCTTCAGAGTGGCCTCTTCTGCTGCTGGCCTGGGCCAGGGGTCCCCCCAGCTCCCCAGCTCACCGCTCCTCAGTCTTGGTGGGACTGGAGACCTCCCCAGTTACCTCTGTGCAATGCTGACTCTCACTCGGCAGCCCGTGCTGGTCTGTCCAGGCCCGTCCCTGTGGCCTGGCAGGACTCCCTGTGGGGGGCTGCACACCATGGGGGAGTGGGCCCACAGCTGCGTATGGCCGAGGAGCAATAGGTGGGGGCTGCCTCTCAGGGCCAGGCCTTCTGTCCAGGTCACTCCTGACTTCAGGATTTCCTTTGCACTGGGAACAGTTCTCCTGTGATGGGTCCACTTTGGAACCTGGCTTGTGAGGTAGACAACAGTCCCACCTGGTGTCCATTGCAAGAGAGAGCAGAGAAGCCACCAGGTCCTGCTTCTCAGAGCTGCTGGCAGGGCCAAAGCGGCACACATGGCCTTCCCAGGGGCAGTGGGCGGGGCTCACCCAGAGCCTTAAACATTACCACGCCCTGGGACCCAGCAGTTCACCAGCTAGAAATTACTTGTCAGTCATTTGACAAATACACAGAATGTGCCCAAGGATGTTCCTCTGGCGTTGGGGCTGGTGGCACTTGTGAAGAATTGATAATTGCCAGAACATCCAACGACAGGGTTAGAGGGGCCAGGGGCACACGGTAGGGGCTCGAGGAATTCTTGAGTGAACGGCTGAAACCGTAGTGCTTCCCCTGGCCTCACTCTCCGCCACGCTCGCAGCCTTTGAGTCAGGCCCTGTTGCTGATCCCGGTGTTCGGACGAAAGAAAACAGCCTTGGCCAGGGAGCAGGGCTGCCGGTGGCAGGGCCAGAATTTGCGCCCAGCTTGGTCTGATCCCAGGGACCAATGAGCCATTGAAGCCAGGAGTCTGAGAAAGAGCAAGACGTCGGGGAGAAGACTCGTGCAAGTGACTCATTTTTTAAAAAAGATTTGATTTATTTACTTTTAGAGAGAGGGGAAGGAAGGAAGGAAGGGAGGGAGAGAAACATCGATGTGGGAGAGAGACATCAATCGGTTGCCTCTCGCACGCCCCCAACAGGGGACCTGGCCGGCCACCCAGGCATGGGGAATGGAACCAGAGACCTTTTGGTTCGCAGGCCGGCACTCAACCCACTGAGCCACACTAGCCATGCACGTGATTCATTTTTTTAAACAGTCTTATGAAGCACACGCAGCCGTTACCACAATGGCAGTGACCCCACTGCTATCTGTTCACCTCCCTGGAGAGGGAAGAGAGCCTGCTCCCGGGCCCAGTCTAGCTACTGTCATCTGTGGGGGCCTCTCTGCGGTGGGACCCGCTGGTTACGAAGATGGACGCCCGCTCAAATCCCAGCCCCGCCCTCCACCCCTTCCTGGCTGCACAACCTTGGGCAAGTTACTCTCTGGGCCTCAGTTTTCCCATCTGTAAGTGGGGATAATAATAGTACCGACTATACAGGCCTATCGTGAAGATTAAGTCAATTAGTATTTGTAGAGAACACAGAACAGTGCCTGGCACATTCTAAGCCCTGTATCAACATTTGTTTAAACACACACACAATTGTTAAAACATGTTTGAGAGTAATTTGAGTAGCACATTTCACATTTTTAAATGAGCGGCACCGACTCAGCAATCCTACGTTGTGGAGTCTAGAGAGACACACTCACACAGATTCACAGTGACAAACACAGGGGTGGGCCAAAGTAGGTTTACATTTGCACTGTGACATTCCTTTGAGTTAATAAATTATTGTCATAATCATAAGCTGCGTGCCTTTCCGTGCAGGAAAAAGTAGGAACCACTGTAAACCTACTTTTGCCCGCCCCTGTAATCAAAGAGTGTTTATTGCAGCAGCGTTTGTAAGGGTGCAACATTGGACACAATGCGTGTTCACCTAAAAGGGGAGGTGGTCCAGTAGGTTCTGGTGCATCCCCGAGTGGCTCACCATCTGTGGGTGAAAAGAACAAGTTATGTGTATTAGGTTGAATCATCTGACATTGCTACCGTTGGACCGTTTCTGACTTACAAAGTGGCAAAATGACAGTTCCAGGTGATTCAATCTAATGCTATGCCCTTGCCTTAGAGTAGGTGGAACTATGGTAACAAACAGACCCAAACTGTTCTGGTGGGGGGAGATGAACAAAGGGGAGAGGCTCTCGTCCAGGAGGTGATTCAGGGACCCAGGCTGAGGAAGAGCCTGACCTTGTCCACAGGCGTTGTTCGAACTCTGTCCCCGCCGCCCAGCAGGGAGGACAGCAGGCAGGTGCATGTGGGGCGTCTTATGACCAGGCCCAAAGGGCCCCTCTTACTTCGGCGTATGACCCGCTGCAGAGAACTTAGTCGTGTGGCTACACCCAACTGCAAGGAGCCTGGGGAACGCAGTGTGCTGTGTGTATGGGGAGAGGGAAAGATGGGTTTTGGGGGATGGATGGGCTGTCTCTGCCCCATACTCTCTAAGCCTCAGTTTCCTCATCTTTAGAATGGGGCCAGCAAAAGCAGCTGCTGCACAGTAAATGGCATATCTGTGCCCTTAGCACAGCCCCTGGCCTCTCCTGAAAGCTCAATAGTGCGGCAGGCTGCCTCCTAGAGGCCACTAGTGGAACTGAGTTCCAATTGCCTACAGGGGTAACTTGCCGGATAACTGTGGCCTACTGTATTTCCTCACAAGCTTTTGTTACCATGGGTCATTGACCTTCCTCCTTGAACTTGGGCAGATCTTCATATCTGACGGTAAAGTGATGCTACATGACTTCTGGTCATGTACAGGCAACATGGTTTACACCTTTCCACCTGGCTCCCTCTCCCCTCGGAACCTAGCCATCGTGTTTCAGGAACTCAGGCCACCTGGAGAGGGTACATGTGGGGGGTTGAGCTGACAGCCCCAGGTAAGCCCCCACCGGACAGCCAGCATCAACCACCCGCTGTGTGGTGATTCCAGCCCAGCCTTTGGGCTTTCCAGCCGAGGCCCCAGGTGTGTGGAGCCGAGAGGCCATTCCTGTTTGTATGCCTGACCGTCAGAAATCACAAGATGTAACAAATAATTATTGTTTATTTATTTTATTTATTTAAAGATTTTCTTTATTTACTTTTAGGAAGTGGGGAAGGGAGGGAGAAAGAGAGGGAGAGAAACGTCAGTGTGTGGTTGCCTCTCACACATCCCCAACCGGGGACCTGGCCCACAACCCAAGCATGTGCCCTGACCAGGGATCAAACCAGCGACCTTTACGGTTCGCAGAACAATGCCCAACTTACTGAGCCACACCGGTCAGGGCTCTCCCTCGCTTGCTCTTCCTATGCTTTAAATAAACTGAAACAATTGTGGTAAAATATGCATAAATTTGACCGTGTTAACTGTTTCTAAGCGCACGGCTCCACGGCATTACGTACGCTCACTCTGTTGTGCGACCGTCGCCCCACCCGTCTCCAGAACGTCTTCATCATCCCAGGCTGAAGTCCTGTCCCCGTTAAGCACTGGCCCCCCATCTCCTCCTCCCCCCGCCCCCGCCCCCGCCAGCCACCCCTCTCCTTTCTGTCTCTATGGTTTGACCACTCTAAGTACCTTGGATAAGTGGAATCACACAGTAATTGTAATTTTGTGTCTGGCTTATTTCACTTAGTGTGACGGTTTCTTAAGAGGCCCCAGGATAACTCTACTGGTCACTGCCACCCATGGCCACGCTCCCTGGCCTGACACCAGTACCCGCTCCGCACAGGTGTGGCCACTGGACGCGAGCAGACGAGGCTGGCTGACGAGGCTGGCTAACGTGGCTGGCCCACACGCTTTGTCATGGACCAGCTCACGGTGCCTCCCCTTCCCCAGTTCCGAGCAGAATTGCTGGGCGAGGGTTAATCAACATTCAGTCATGTTTCCAAGTTTAAATGGAGCATTTGTTTAATTATGTGTAAGTAGCAATACATTGTGGCCATTATCTAAATCACTATTTTATTTCCTGGATGTGGTTTCATAATGCAGGGTTTCTGCTCCAGCCTAGCATCATTAACAGAGAAGAGTTAATGAATATAAAAGCGTAAAGGCTAATTACACTTTAATTTACAATCATGGTCTCATTTTGGGACCACATGAAATCTGTTTTGAAAACAATTAAAAAAAAAAAAAAAAACCCGCTCTTGCCCTGGTGAATGGAGGGACCCCGGCCAGGAGCCCAGCTCTGTCTGCCACATCGTGGCTGAGCAGCACTGGCTGGCACGGATGCCCTCCCTGGCGCCAGTACTGGGAGGCTGGTGAGGCCAAGTTCAGCGCCCTGTGACTCTGTCTTCTGTTTGCAGCAATTTTCCTCTTGCCTTCAGTGTCTGCGCTTGTGGCTGCAGGGGAGAGTTGGGGGAGCCCCATCTGCAGCCCCGGTGGGCTGACCGCAGGCCAGTCACTTGGACGTGACTTCACACCGGGCCAAGCCCTTTGGAAATACTCAGTGTTTTAAAAAGTGGCGGTCCTGGACGGTGGTGGGGGCACACTGACATTTACAAGTTCCCACCGGGTGTGCCAGGCTCGATGCGGGGCACTTTTACATATATTATTTATTCCTTGAAATGGCTTATTCACGGCAATTAGTCTCCCTGAAATTTGAATTAGTCTCCCTGAAATTTGAATTAGTCTCCCTGAAATTTGAATTAGTCCCTCTGAAATGTTTAATGGAAGTCTGGAATCATTGCTAATTTTCTTAGGTGTAATAATGGCGTTGTCGTTGTATAGAAGAATGTCCTTTCTGGGTGGCAAAAGGAAGTCAGAGGTAAAAGGGTTATGGTGTCTGTCATTCCCAAATGGCTCAGATAAAAATCATATACTTATATGTACAAATGTAACATAACATAGAATATACACACACACATACACAGAGAGAGACACACAGTGAGGAACAGACACGCCAGCAGCGAAGAGGAAAACGGGCCACGTGCGAGCCACCGTGGCGTCCCCACGGAGGCCAGACAAGTGCTGATTATGCAGTTTTCCAACTTTCCTGTTTTGAAAAATCTTACAATAAAAATTGGGGAGAGAAGACCTCGTTCCCACTAGCTGCCATGAACTGCTTTACCTGCTTGTTAAATAAACACCTTTCTCTCGACCGAGGTCAAAGATCCATTTAATGAGGCCCAGCCTTTGTCTGTATGAGTTTGCATTATGGATTACCGGAGTCTGGAGTCATAATCAGATAAATATGTAAAATGCAAAAACGGAAACCAGCCACAGAAGGGGTGGTCCACCGTGGGGCTCAACTGCCTTTTGTCTCTCAAACCCTCAATTTTGGCTCTCCTTGTAAAGAGCAATCATTTAAGAAAATGCCACCAGCTACTGCCCATTTACGTCCTGGGGTGCAGTAAAGGGGCCCATCAGTCGTGGCCTGTGCACCTTAAACCAAGCCACCTGGAGGGAGGGTCACTTCTTGCAGCATTTATGTTAAAAATAACAGCAGGGACAACCAAAATAGAAAAATCCAAAGTGTCAACACTTATTCACAATTCAAACAGTAGTTTAACATTTCTGTTATTTCTGCACAGGATTTGCAGGGGCCTGCTCAGCTCAGAGGTTCAGGGGCAAAGGGTCGGCAGCCCTGTGACCCCACACCCTTAGCCATAGCTGATTGGATGAGGACAGGCACTGGGACCCAAGCTGGGCCAATCAGAAGGCCTTCCCCAGGAATTGGGAACCGAGACTGAGGCATCCCAGACTCAGTCTGAATCTGGAAGCCGTCAGGGGCCACCTTCCGCCATGAGCGTGGGCTGAAGAAGGAACACGTATGCCACGAAAAGTCTACAGCAGACGTGTGGAGAGAAGCAAGAGACAGGGCGGAGCTCTGGGGACACCCAAAACCTCTCCTGGTTCTTCTTCCAGGCCCTGATCTTGCCCTTGGATTTCAGGAGACTTCCCTGCAACGTTTTGTTAAATTCCCTTTCCTTTCATGTTTAATCTGGTTTGAGCATGTTTTTGTTACAACCAAAATTAGTCCTAGTGTGTTGAGTATGTATTATTTTAATAATGTGAAGGAAAAGAATAGAAATCACAGCCGCTGACTGGGCTGGGCACCTGGGGCTGTGCCAAGCCGGGCACTGCAAACGCCCCCAGCCCACCCATCCCTGCTGTCCCCGCTCCACTCTGTGTTTCAGGGCCCGCCCTGCAGCCGAGTTTCCCAGGTTCCTCAAATGGCCAGTGGGAGGTGGAGGCACAGGTGGTAACAGGAGGGTGAGAGAAGGGAGAAAGCAGGGTCTCTCTCCCTGTGGCAGTGCCATGGGCAGCCTCTGACTGTGGCAGGGTGCCCTCTGCAACTGGCCCTCCCTGGTTCCAGCTTCCACCAGGTGGCCCCTGCGAACTCCATCTCCTCCCTTTGTGCCCCTGGCCCAGGGGGGAAGTGGCTTCCTGCTACAGTAATCTCTGGGTCACTGCCTCATCCCAGTTGGCTTCTCAGCTTTTCTGTCACCTGGGTAGTTTATTCCTGGATCAGCTGCGCCCAGTTTAAATACTGTTTTCCTGGTTGAATGCTGATAGATACACATCCATCATTTCATTTATCCTCCAAATACCCCTCTGAATGGGGGATTAGAACCCCCACTTTGTAAATGAGGAGGCTGATGCTCAGAGAAACTAGTTAATGTGCCTTAAAGTCCCACAGCTTGTCAAAGGCCAGCAGCTCTTTGAGCTCTTATTATTATACCATGCGGCACCGCTTTTTATAGTTAGAAAACTTTCTAACAACAAAAGCAAAACAATTCCTCACCTCCAGATCCCCACCCCCACCCCCACCCTGCCCAGCTGTGCAAGTGCAGGCCTGATTGGAAGGCTCTGGGCTGGCCCCAAGGGCCTGGGAAATGTCCTCAGGCAAGCCCAGCCTCTCTGAGCCCCGGGACGGTAAAGGGGCCAGTCCTGGAACCCCACCCCTCAGCTTACTAGTCCAGAGCGCGGAGGCCTCACCTCTCCAAGCCTACTTCTGTCCTCTGTCACACGAGAGAAGTCACGTCTAGAAGGCGGGCTCCTAGAGCGTGTCTCTGGCTCCCCACAGGCCCTGGCACGAATACACCTCAGGCAGTACAATGATCCAAGTGCCCTCAGGCAGCCTGGTGCAGAGTCACACCCAATAAGCCGCTCAGGTCTTTTGCCAGTGTCCCTGGCTCTGGGGCCCCGGCCGCCCGGGTGTAAGTGCAGAGGAGGGTGGTGGATGCTGCAATGACCCACCTCTGTCCCTCCAAGGTCCACGACCAGGTCCACGACCAGGTCCACCTGTTCTCGTTTACTTACAGGTTTTCTTGCTTTAAAAAAATAGGTTTATTTTTAATATCTATGAACCGTTGGGCAGGAAGGTCTGGTTCTACCTTTTCAGACACATGGGAAATGAAATGTGTCACTATGGAAGAGGACAGTGCTCCTAGGAGGCTGTCCCTGCCACCAGGCAGTAACAGTGGGGGCTGGGTTCAAGCTATGCCTTGTCATCTGCTAGCTGTGTGACACTGGGCAAGTGAATTCTCCTCTCTGAGCCTCAGTTTTCATGCCTATAAAATGGGACAATAGTGGCCCCTCCCTCAGGGCTTATTGGCCGGGTTCCTTAGCTAATTCAGAGGCCCGGAAGACGGGGTACCATCTGCCGTTACTATTTTTTGTTTGCTTATTGTTTTTATTTTTTTATTGTTTTATTATCATCACCAGCAACGCCAGTGGTCTGAGTGGGTCCCTTGTGGTCTAGGGCTGTGTGGCCGTGGACAGAGAGCGAGTCCAGGGGGGTCCGGGGGTCCCCAGGCTGAGCTCTGGGGTGAGGGGTGGGCGCCCTCCCTGCTGCGGAGCTGCCTCCCTAGTGCTGAGGCATGGAAATCGGAGAAGCAGATTAGGAGATGGCAGATGGAAGCGCTCACGGGCTGCTGACACAGGCACTCCTGGCACTTCCTGAGTGGCCTCTGGTCTGGGGGAGTCAGCGGGCTCCTGACTCCCTGGTGGTCTTCTACCTCTGGGGCCTGGCAGCTCCTCTGCTCAGGCCTTACCCACTTCGAGGTCTGTGTTTTGGCATCAGAGGGATCTGGGTGCAAATTCCGTCCCATTGTGCAGAAGCTGTGTGACTCTGGGCACACAGCTAGACCTCTTGGAGCCTCAGTCTGCTCAGGTATATGATGGCGATGATGGTGGTACTTGCCTGTTGGGTTCGGCCATGCAACAAAGTCCTTACTGAGCCCCTGGCTGGGGCTGGCTGGGTGGTGGTGAGGCGAAGCGGATGCAGCCTGGAGCAGAGGAACCTGGCAGTCTGGGGCGGGGCGGTGGCACGAATGGCCACATTTATTATTGAGCCCTCGCCATGGGCCAGTCGCGGTGCTAAGTGCTGGATGCTGGCTGACAGTCCCACGTCAAAGCTCACACACTGAGTTGACAAGCAGGGACTGGATCCCAGGCTAGGCTGACCCCGAGCATGGGCACAGAGTCCCTCTGTAACATTGTCTACTGGCCTCAGTTTCTCCTTCTGTACCCTGTCACTGGGTTGCGTGAGGACTCGTGACCGCGTCAGTCTGTCTTTGGGGGTTGTGGTCCCAGGTGGGGGGCCCCTGTCGGTACCTTTGAAAGTTCTGAATCCACCATGTTTGGGGATGTGGCATGTCTAACGGCACCCCTGGGGACAGTCCCCTCACACCCCTCTGCTGGCAGGAGGCCCCCTTGTCCTGCCTCTGTCCCTCTTCAGGCTGGTGGGGAGGGCAGCTCCGTGCCCCTCCTGGCTTGACTCCCAGAGCTGCAGTGCAGCTAATAGAGTTGTGCCCTGCACAACCCAGGGACAGTCACTGCCCACGTTGTCACCTCAGTAGGGTTGCTAATGTCAGGACAATTTCCTGAAAGATGGAAGCAAAGTGAAGCCAGAGTGGCTGTTCCTAATTCTCACAGAGATGCTACATGAACCAGGCTCACCTCTGCTTTGGGAGAATGATACCTCAGCTCAGTGAACTCCTATTCAACCTTCAAAGCCCAGCTCCACTGATCCCTCCCCAGGAAGCCTCTTCCCTCTGTGTGGAGTCAGTCACTGCCCACTTCCCTGCCCAGGGCTCCCTCAGCCCTTTTCTCCCCTCTGTGAAGCTGTGAGCTCCTGGGGGGAGTGATGGCTGCTCTGAGTGGGACTCCACCCAGCCCCTCACCCTTGCCTGCCCAAGGTGAGTGTCCATGAGCATCGTGGAAGGCCAGCCTGTGCCTGAACCAGGAGGTCTTACGGAGTTTCGCAGGCGCCTCTAACTGTGGATCAGGGAGGGCTGGCCAAGCTCCTGTGCAGCACCCTTTTACGGAGAGAAACATCGAGTCTCAGAGCAAGGAAGGTCCCACGGGTGAGTGACGAGCCCTTGTCCTGACTCTGCACGGGATGTCTACGTGGTGGGGAAGCCTCCAAGGACCAAAGGACAGACTGGCCATAGGGACAAGGACTTGGAGATACCCGGGCCACCGTCTCCCTGTCCTCGGTCCCCATGGCCCTGGAAGCCATTTTCAAGCAGCTCCCTGGTGAATTCCTGGCGTGGAGCCAGGCTGTGCGATCCCTTGGAGACGGCTCTCTGGCAAAACAGTGGGACCAGGGCTGGGGTCTGAGCTATGGGTCTGGGGCCCGGGGTGAAGACCAGCCTGAAGCTGCCTGGACCCCAAAGTGACCCTCTCCCACCTGCTGGGGGGTACCTCCAGCTCCCCTCCTCATCCAATCCACTGCACCCTTCTGAGACTTATTCCTAGGCCTCGGAGGCTGGAAATAATTCGCTGACAAAGCCCTGTCCCCAGCAGGTGCTTTAACTCAGCAGTTCCCAACCTTTTTGGCACCATGGACCTGTTTTGTGGAAGACTGGGGGTGGGGGCGGAGGTGGAGCTCAGGTGAGCTTTGCTTGCTGCTGGGTTCCTAACAGGCCTCATCCCGGGGGTTGGGGACCGCTGCTGTAATTGGTTTTGTGGGAGCAGGTCCGGGAGCATCTATTTAGAAGGAAATAGAAATTACGGCGGTGCTGCCTGTCCCTGCTCAGTAATGGTGGCTGCAGAGTGTGTCTGTGCGCGTGGTGGGGGAAAGGTGGCTTTGAGGAGAGCAGAGGCCAGGTCATGGGTGTGCAGGTATGTGGGCCTGGGGTGTCTGAGGCGGTGGGAGAAGGGGCTGCGGCCCTGGCTCAGCCTCAGCATCAGGGCAGCTTCCCAGCCTCACAGAGAAGGTGCTAGGAACGGGCGGTGCAGGCGCAGGGACGTGGCTGGGGTGAGAGATCAGGGGCCTCACCCCCATCCTGCCTCAAAGGCCCTGTCGCCCCTGCCCAGCAGGCACCTTCCAAAATGTGAATCACATTTGGAACTTGGCTCCAAGCCCTTCCTTAACTCCCACTGCCCTCAGCATAAAGCAGTCCTAAGCTTGACATTCAAGGTCCCTCCATAGTCTGTCCGACCTCCGATGACCTCCCCAACCGGGTCATTCTTTGCTCTTATCCCCAACTACTCCTCATCAATAGCCTCGTCTTCCCTCCCGGGCTCCTGTGTGTCCCACCCCGTGTGTCCCACCCTGCGCTAGCCCTGCAAGTGCCCTATGTCCAAGGAGAGCATCATCACTCTCATTTTACAGATAAGGAGACGGAGGTCAGAAAGGTCATGTCACCCGCCAGAGGTCACACAGCAGGGCTGGGGCTGGGACCCATGCCTGTGGAGTGTCCAAGCCCATACTCTTAACCACCGAGGTATGGAGGGAACTAGTCAAGCTCCCCCACGCCTCTCAGCCCCATATCTTCCCGGGAAATACCCCTGCCTGCATTTGCGGATGACAAACTCCTACCCATCCTTAAAACCTTGTGCTTAAAACCGCGGCTGAGTCCCGGGAGGGGCGCGGGGACTTTGGAGGGCTGTCTGCTGTGACTGGGTGGGGGCAGAACGGTGTCCCTCAAGGCACCCCCGGGGGGAGGAAGAGACAGATAATGCTAGAGATGATTCAGATCCACCCCGAGCCGCTCCGTCGACGCCCCGGGCCGGGAAGCCTGCGCGATCCGGACCGCAGGTGGCGCCACGAGGCTGCGGTTGGAGCTCCCTGGCGGCTCCTGCGGCCGGGCCTTTGGGCGGCGCGGGGCCGCAGCGCGAGGGGCGCGGGCACCGCTGCCGGGTGTCCTGACTGTTCCCGGTCCCGTGTGTCCGTCACCGGGGCTGTCGCTCCAACGGTCGGCGGAGACCCCCGCACGTGTTTGGGGCCCGGGGGTCTCACCCCGGCCGGCCGAGGCCGAGGCCCAGGCCCAGACGGACACGCGGGCATCAGAGAGGCAGACCCTCGAGCGCCCGGACCACCTCAGTACACCGTCCCAGCAGCGGCCACCACCGCAGGGCCTTGGCGATGAATGCCGCAGAAACGCGGGTCTTCCAGTGCGCCGCGCCGCGCAGCGGGTGTGCGCGGGGGTCCCTGTGGCTGTGTGTCCGCGAGTGCAGATCCACTCGCGACGTGAGTGCAGCCACGAGCGGGAACAGGGACTTGCTTTGGGCTATGTGTTAGCAGGGAGACCTGCCTGTGGTGTGCATGGCTGTGAGAGGTGGGGCGGGTGCTGGCACGCGTGTGTGGCTGGGCTGTGGACTCTTCCTTTGTTCCCGCCCCTCCTCCCCCGCAGGCCCTGTGGGACGGTGGGAGAGCAGGGAAGGACCCAGGTCAGGAGCTGCCCACACGGGGCAGTGGGCAAGGGCGGGCAGAGCTATGGGGGTGTCTCTTCCTCCCCCATCAACTTCCCACCTCCAGGCCCTCTGAACGGGAGGTGGTCACAATCCCTAGGACAAGGGACTGGAGGAGTGCAAGTGGGTGTGTGCGTGTGTGTGAGTGCATGTGTGTCTTTGTTTGGCATCCTCTTGCACTTGCACTCGGCCTCTGGTCTCTAGGGCTTTCCTGACTCCAGGCCCAGGGAAGCCTGGGGCCCCCTTGAGGGGTGAGTGGGTGGGGGGTGGGATTGACTCACCCAAGCCCCAAACCTGCAACGAAAGAAAGGGCCTTGGAGGTGGTGAATGTCTGTTAGCTGACGGTTTTCTAGCCTGGGGACTTTCAGGTCCTTTCCAGCTCTTTCCGAATCCACACATTTCCCAAGGAGCTGCCCTTGGCTGGCTCTGCCCTGGGAGGGGTGGAGGTTGGGAGAGGGGGTTTAGAGAGAAGCAAGCCCACCTGGGTCAGGTGTGCCAGTCCAGCAGAGCAAGGAGGACAAGGTGGCTGCACCTGGGGGAGGTAAGTGATTAGAGGAGGAGGTGGGGAGGGGATGGCCTTGCAGGAGCCAGAGCTTGGGGATCCTCAGCAGCAGAATAAAGGAAATCTGGACTTTCTACCAATTTTCAGGGACCACAAGAACCCTCCCCCCCCCCACACACACAGTGAGGGGCTGCAGGAGTGAAGGAGCGCCATGGCAGAGGCGGGGCTCCCCCCTCTTGCCTCACCCGGATCAGGGTAGGGGTCTGCAGTTTCCCTGGTGGGCACAGAGCCCCCTCCTTCAGCCAGGGGAAAAGGAACCAGGATGGCGGGAGAGAGGGAGGCTGGGAGGAGGCAGGGGAACTGCTGGGCTGGACCCAGGTTCTGGGGAGATGCTCTGGGCCCCTCCCAGAGCCCTGCCAGCTCAGTGACTGTTGTCACATCCATGAGATGTCCTGACCACCCCTCCCTCCTCATCCCTCCTCTCTCTCTCTGACCACCCACTGCCTCTTCCTGTCCTCCAAGCCTTCAGCTTCCTCCCCTCTGAGCCGCTCTCCACAGGACAGCAGGGAGCTCTTAAACCCCAACGTGACCTTGAGCCTCACTGGCTTAAAACAAAGTCCCGGGCCTTAACCCACGTACAGGGCCCTGTCTGCCCCTTAACTTCCGTCCCTCTGCGCCCCTCATCCTCATCTGCTGGGTGAACTGGCTTCTTCTGGCCCTGGCACCCCTGAACACACACAGGGTCTGGCAGAGTGGTGCGGGGCCTGGGGTACGGGGTCTGAATCAGGGCTCCCCTCTCTCCTGGCCCTGTACCCACAGGCAGATCCCACCCTCTTTGAACCCCAGCTCCCTAATCTACAGGGTGGTGGGTACCCCATTTCAGGGGCTTGTGGCACCCCACGGCCTGGTACCCAGAACGGCCTGGCCCCTGTCAGCCATGACTTTATCATCAGCTCGTTTGGGAAGTCCCATCCAGCCTCATGACCCGGCTCTCCAGGGCACTCTCGCCAGCCCCGCACAAGACTGGCCGTCCCTCCTCGCTTGTCCTTCAGGGTTTTGTTCCCACAAACGTGGAAGGACCAATGTCTTTGGAGTGGGGCCATCATCGCCGCCACCACCAGCGCTGGCACTGCCTTATCTCCAACCTTTCCCGGTTGCTCTGACCCAGGGAGGGGAGGGGCAGGGCCTACCCGGCTGTGGGGGAAGAGAGCCCTGAGCGGGACCCGGAGAATAAAGGCACACCGGGGTTTTGTCATCATTTTGTTCAGGAAAGAACATCCAGTCTAAGAAAAAGTCTTACAAGAGTTTATTTGAGCCAAACTGACCACAACTGCCAGGAAACAACATCAGCGGATTGAGAAAAGGCTCCGGAGAACGGCAGTTTCGCAGCTTATTTTCTACATTAGAATCAAAGGCAGAGATGTAAGGAGAGTTACAACGTGTGGGCGGTAGATTAAGGGGGAGGGAGGAAGAAAGGGGATGTATCTGGGATTGGACAGAAAGGCAAAACAGAGAGACACATGCTTGTTTTACGTTGGTGGGTATAGACAGTTAACACCGGACCTTTGTAGCACCTGGAGATGGTACTCGGGGATCAAAATAACAGTGAGGGGCTCCGTGGCCGGTGCTCTGGGGGGAGGCTGTGTCCTGAGGGGTCTGGAAACGGGATTACTGTGACATTTCTTTCTTTTTGAAGATTTTATTTATTTATTTTTAGATAGAGAGGAAGGGAGGGAGAAAGAAGGAAACATCAATGTGTGGTTGCACTCATACTGGGTGCGCCCCCTACTGGGGACCTGGCCCACAACCCAGGCATGGCCCTGACTGGGAATCCAACCGGTGACCCTTTGGTTTGCAGGCCGGCACTCAATCCACTGAGCCACACCAGCCAGGGCTATTGTGACATTTCAAAGGTGTGTTATCCTAGATGCAAAAAGACAATGGACAGGCTCACTCCAGGTAGAGACTGACCTTTGTCGAGGAAGCCACAGGCCTAGGACGTGCCTACCCACCATCGCTCGCTTCTAGTCAGGGGTTTCGGTATTCAGACCACCCTATGAGGCCACGTTGGTCTCTGAGTTTGTAAAGCCCACCACGCAGGCCTCCCCCCGAGCTTGTCAGGTTTAGCGTGAGGCCTCTTTTTCATCCACAATTTTCAGATAATTGCAGCGACCAGGAAAGACTGCATTCTATCCTGGACAAAGGAGGAAGACATTTGAGTCCTGATGAGGCAAAATTTGACCTGAGCAAACCACTCCGGCAGGGAGGGGGCACCCCGCCAGCTGGAGAGAGGCAACTTGATTACATTCAATTCTTTCCAAATGCTTGTTTTTTTTCGTTGTTTTTATTGCCTAGTTTGAAGAAAAATGTACTTTCTTCCCATCAGAGAACAAGAGAATGATGATTTCTATTTACCGCGTACCTGGTTCTCACTCTGTCTGTGCTCCCATCCCTTGCAACTGTCCGATGTTGCTGCTTCTGCTTCCGGGAAGTTATGGAGGGAGGTGAGGGGGAGCACAAGCCCCCACCACTTTCCATGGAGCCTTCCCCCCTCCTGGCCTGTCTCACCCCACCCTCCATCAGATCTGCGCTCCTTGGGGGCAGGTCTGCTGGCTCTGCCCCTGGCCCCTGGCCCCCAGCGGGGCGGGGCCCAGAGGAAAGATATGGGGAGGGTTTGAGGGACATTGAAGGCCTGGGGGCGGAGCTTTTCTTTATGCTGCACTAGTCACTTATTGAGCACCTGCGGCTGCTGGGGTCCCTGCTGAGTGCCGGGCCCTGCCTCAGGGGGGCCCCAAGTCTACCACGGGCTGGACTCTCATTACATGTTATTTGACTTTAAGAAGTTCAAGAGCTCACAGCAGGGCCTGGTCTCCGCTGGGTGTGCTGGAGCTGGGACCTCAAGGGTGAGACAATGAGGGGTCCAAAAGGACGGTTTAGACAGAGCGACCAGCGGGGCAGGTGCAGGCCCTGAACAGGAAGGGTGTCATTTTTGAGGAGAGGGAGGCCGGCCATGGTGAGAGGGGTGAGTGGTGCGGACTAAGGCAGGTGAGGCCTGCAGGAGTCAGCGTGCAGGACCCCGGGACACAGGAAGGAATTTGGGCTTTGTCCTCAGAGGGAAAAGAAGGGACTAGGAAAGAAGAGAGGGCCAGGTCAGGGGGCTTTGCTGGGCCCCAGGCTCCCTGGTGTCTTGGTCAGCAGAGCAGACCTAGATTCGAAGCCTGCTGGTCCTCCACCTCATGTGCCAGTCGGGGAAGCCTGGATCTGGTCCAGGGAAGGCCAAAGAGCATTGTCTCTCCAGTCAGAGAGACCTGGGTTCAAATTCTGACTCTCCCATGGAAAGGCTGGCTCTGTGTTGAGCAGCTGGGCCTCTCTGAGCCTCAGTCTCCTCATCTGTAAAGTCGGAGTAATGGTAATTCCTGCCTCCTTGTCTGGTTGTTGGAAAGACTGAAAGGAGAGGACAGGTGTGGAGTACTTGGCACGGCACACAGTATGTGCTCAATAAACTGGGACCGTTGTTATCACTATAGATTTTAGATGCACCAGTAAAAGACCTTTGCAAATGCTATTGCCTTCATCCAGAATGTCCTGGGCCAGCTGGTGTACCCTCCTTTTCCTTCCATGCCTATGTCAGGGGTCTTGTCTGGAAGCCCCCTGAGCTCACTGCAGCACCCGGCTGACTCGGTTCGTCCCTTTGCGTGCCACCCATGCGTGATGTACCCTCTTCACAGCAGTTTTCACAGCAGTTACTCACCGATGGCTGCCTCCCTCTCCCAGACTGGCCTCCGGGGTGCTGGGTCTGACTATTCTCTGTGTTACCAGGGCATGGCCAGAGGCCCCAGGACCCCCAGACCATGCTTTCTGGGTCTCCACTTGAATTTCAGGTCTCTTTCCCGTCAGAGGAACAGGGCCTGGGCTGGCTCAGGAACAGAAGGACCTGGAAGTGGGGTGTGGGAGGCCAGACAGCTTAGGGAGCAGCCACCTCCACACTGGCCTGGGCTGGGCTGGGCTGGGTGAGGAAGGGGCTCTGAGGTCCAAGGTGGTGAAGGTGCCTGTGGTGCAGGCAGATGGCGGTCAATGCCACGTGCGAGGTGGTGGTCATCTTTGCCTAGGCCATCCTTGAGCGCAAATATAGGTGATGAGGGAACAAGAAACGGGAGGGCCCTTCCGGGGGTCAAGGTCCAGGTGGGCAGATGGCCTGGGCCCGAGGGCAGGGGCAGTGTAGCCAGGCCCTGCGTGCAGATGAATTCCAGGCCTTTCTCCTCAGCCTGAAAGCGAGACCCAGTCGGCCTGATACCGGGTTTCAAGTGGAGAGGGGGGATTTTACTGCCTCGGTGAGGGGAAGTGGCAGAGAGGCAGGGGGTAGACGGCTTTCCCGGAATCCCAGATCGCGCTTTAATAATTTGTTTCAGAATTAATGTCCATTCACGCTGTCTACCCAGTTCCAGCTCATTGGAAGATTAAATAAAAGCCCGCGCCCCTCCCCCAAACGGAGGGAGACCAGCCCTGTTCTTTCCGACTGGGCTGGCTGCCTGAAGCCAGTGCAGGAAATAAATCTCTCAGAGAAAACCACTTTGCTCACACGCTTTCAATCCAACAGGGCATAGTGGCCCCAGTCACTTCTTGTTTTATTTAGCTGATAATCTTTTATTGTATCAGGAGACCCTTGCGAGCGTGGTGTCTTTACAGGCCCGAGGCTGCCCCAAACAGCTGGAGCCCGGGAGCTCAAGCTCTCTTCCCTCCCCAGCGTCCTTCCCTGCTGCGGGGGCAGGGCCAGGAGGGGACAGACCGGGCACAGGCCAGGCCCTCTGTGGGGGTGCAGTGGCAATACATTCACTTGTGGGTGCCAGGCTTGGGGCACCCAAGGCGGGGAGTCTCACCAGCCAGTGAGGCCCTGGGCACAAGTCCAACTGAGGCATCACGTACCAAACAAACACACACCGTGCGCCTGCTCTGCGCCAGACTCCAGGAATGAGAGGTGAGGAGGCAGACAGACAGACAGACAGACGCCAGCCTTCGTCTTACTGAATCACCTGAGTTTCCTGCTCTTGTACCCTTTTCTGTAATTCCGGCCTACTTTTTCCCGTTTGGTTTTTAGTTCGTTTGACATATCACGTACAGAAGCCAAGAGATTAATTAATAATATTTAGAAATGGTAGAGGCTGACAGAGTATTCCAAAAATAAGTAAAAACAAGCCCTCACCTCAAAGGGCCACATGACTGGACAAGGCTCACGGACATCCGTCAGTCTTGGGGTGAGGAGAGAAAGTCAGACGGCCCCGAGATACGAAATTACTACTTCATGCAACATTGATGGTTTCCCCCTATTATTCTTTTTGCCATGCCTCTTTACACGCGCATCTGTTAACCTTGTTATGCATTAATAACTCTCCCGCACAGACTCAGTCCTTCGAGTTTATAAATCACGGCCACCTTATCGTTCAGAGTCCGGCCTGGATGACTGGAGTATTTTGTATCCTCACTCGGGTTTGTAATGCATTACATAACTAAAGACTCGGTCCTGACTTCCTGGACACGTTGCTCGTGTTCGCATTTCCTAAAAACCCTGTTTGTTGAAGTTCATTATAGACTTACAGGAAGTTGCAAAAACAGTATATGGAGAGTCTGAACGACACCCCCCACAAAGGTAAGATTTTGTGAAGCTCTGATACAAAATCAAACCCAGGAGATCACATGGTACAACCCTGTTCCGGAGACACAGGCTGACTCAGATTTCACCAGGTTTTACACCCTCTCGTTTCTGTGTTTGTGTTTTTATTGCAGTTTTATCCTATGTATACAGACTTGTGTGACTCAGACACACTTTACAATTATTTCAATTTTCCCTAACTTCCGAGCTGAGGTGTAGCTTTCATGGTGAAGGTGCCCAGAACTTAAGTGTTCATGTGTGAGCACTCCCCAGGCGGCGCGGCTGCTCCCACCTCTGGCGCCGTGGAGTAGACCTGCCTGTTCTTGAACTTCGGTAACAGTCTGCGCTCTCCTGAGTCTGCGTCCTTCCGGAGGGTGAAGTCTGGGCAGTCCTCACGGGCACCTTCGGTCAGAGGTACAGGTGGATATTTCGTGGCTGGCATGAGCCACAGTTAGGCAATCTGTGCTGATTCCATTCATTCGACAAATACAACTTCTGGCCAAGATGGAGGCGTAGGTAGACACACTGTGCCTCCTCTCACAACCAAAAGAAGGACAACAACAAATTTAAAAACCAAAAACAACCAGAACTGACAGAAAATTGAACTGCATGGAAGTCCAACAACCAAGGAGTTAAAGAAGAGACACTCATCAGACCGGTAGGGGGGCGGAGACAGGCAGCCAGGTGGAGAGGATTCGCAGCTAGGCAGCCGCTGGTGGACCCGGGTGGGCGGTCCCACATTCACGTGCAGAAGAACTGGGAGGAACAACTGGGGAGCGAGATAGATCAAGTGCAACCCAGGGCTCCAGCGTGGGGAAATTAAGCCTCAAAATCCTGAATGAAAACACCTGTGGGGGTTGTGGCAGCAGTGGGAGAAACTCCCAGCCTCACAGGAGAGTTCATTGGAGAGACCCACAGGGGCCTGAAACGGACACAAACCCACCCACACAGGAATCAGCACCAGAAGGGCCCACTTTGCGGAGGGGACTGGAAGCCGGTAGAGAGCTGAGCAAGCTGCACTGTTCCCCCTTGGACCCCTTCCCCACATACAGTGCCACAACGCCGCAAAGTGTGTTGCCCCACACTGGTGAACACCTAAGCCCCGCCCCTTACTACATAACAGGCCAGCTGAGACTAAAAAAAATAAAAAGGCCCAAATGAAAGAACAGATCAAAGCTCCAGAAAAAATACAACTAAGTGACAAAGAGATAGCCAACCTATCAGATGCAGAGTTCAAAATACTGGTAATGAGGATGCTCACAGAAATGGTTGAGTATGGTCACAAAATAGAGGAAGAAGTGAAGGTTATGCAAAGTGAAATAAAGGGAACCAACAGTGAAAGGAAGGAAACCAGGACTCAAATCAATGGTTTGGACCAGAAGGAATAAGTAAACACTTAAGCAGAACAGAATGAAGAAACCAGAATTCAAAAAATGAGGACAGGCTTAGGAACCTGTGGGACAACTTTAAACATTCCAACATCCAAATCATAGGGGTGCCAGAAGGAGAAGAGGAAGAGCAAGAAATTGAAAACTTATTTGAAAAAATAATGAAGGAGAACTTCCTTAATCTGGCAAAGGAAATAGACTTCCAGGGAGTCCAGGAAGCTCAGAGAGTCCCAAAGAAGTTGGACCCAAGGAAGAACACACCAAGGCACATCATAATTACATTAGCCAGAATTAAAGATAAGGAGAGAATCTTAAAAGCAGCAAGAGAAAAGGAGACAGTTGCCTACAAAGGAGTTCCCATAAGACTGTCAGCTGATTTCTCAAAAGAGACCTTACAGGCAAGAAGGGGCTGGAAAGAGTATTCCAAGTCATGAAAGGCAAGGACCTACATCCAAGATTACTCTATCCAGCAAAGCTATCATTTAGAATGGAAGGGCAGATAAAGTGCTTCCCAGATAAGGTCAAGTTAAAGGAGTCCATCATCACCAAGCCCTTATTATATGAAATGTTAAAGGGACTTACCTAAGAAAAAGAAGACGATCAAAAATATGAACAGTAAAATGACAACAAACTCACAACTATCAACAACTGAACCTAGAAAAACCAAAACCAAAAACAAACTAAGCAAACAACTAGAACAGGAACAGAATCACAGAAATGGAGACCACATGGAAGGTTATCAGCAGGGATGGGGAGCAGGGAGAATGGGCAGAAAGGTACAGGGAATAAGAAACATAATTGGTAGGTACAAAATAGACAGGGGGAGGTTAGGAATAGCATAGGAAATGGAGAAGCCAAAGAACTGATACGTGTGACCCATGGACATGAACTAAGGAGTGGGGGGAAATGCTGGAGGGAAGGAGGGTACAAGGCAGAGGGGGATAAAGGGGAGAAAAAAATTGGACAACTGTAATAGCATAATCAATAAATTATATTAAAAACAAAACAAAACAAACAAACACCCATGGGTCTGGTTCCGGGCAGAGCCCAAAGAACCTTTATGGTGGGAAGGCACGGGCGCCACATGGTGGGTGAGTTTAGGATCCGATCGTTTGAACAAGTCCAACGGTCACCAGACAAGCAAGGACCTTGTCTTCACAGGGCTGTCCTCGCTTCAGCCCCAGACGCTGGGGCTTTCTGGCGGGAGAGGGTGGGACACTCCTTGCTACAGGCTGAAAGGATTCCCCTCAGATTCACATGCTAAAGTCTTAACCCTCGTGCCTCAGAGTGGGACTGTGTTTAGCAATGGGGTCTTCAAAGAGGGGATTAAGTTAAATGGGGGCCCTAATCCAGGACAGCTGATGTCCTTGTCAGAGGAGGAAATGAGCACACACGCAGAGGAAAGGCCGTGTGAGGACCCAGGGACACGGCGGCATTTACACGCCAAGGACGGAGACTTCAGCGTAACCCAACCCTGCCGGCACTTTGATCTTGCACTTCTAGCTTCCAGAATGTGAGGGACACCCAGTTTATGGTACTTTGTTTCGGCTGCCTGAGCAGACTAATACACTCTCCAGTGTATTAATCAGCACTTTGGGGAGTGAGTGGGACAGCTCCCCGGGATCTGGTACCAGGTAATATACAAGACACACACACAGTTACATTTGAATTTCAGATAAAGTAATCATTTGTTAGCATATATGGAATGGGACGTACTCATACTAAGAAAAATTCATTGTTTATTGAAATTCAGATTTAACTGGGTACCCTGTATTTTCATTTGCTAGATCTGGGCACCCGGGTTGGAACTAAGGCTGTGGCTCCCACCTGGGCAGGGGCTCAAGGACACGCGGCCAGCCCTCGCTGCCCAGCACGGGGTGAGAGCACAGCAGCTTCCCGGGTCTGAGCCACTCTCCCCAGTGGTTCTGTCTCCCGCACAAACATATTTATTGGGCCTGATGGCAAACAGATTATGCTCGTCCCAGGAAGGGCAGCTCGAAAGAGAAAACCTTGAAGTCCGGGAAATAATGATGAGGGGAGTTAAATTAAAGTGCATAAAACCCTCCCGAGAGATAACGTCAGGGTGAGTTACAGGCCCGATAGGGGGCTGGGGGCTCGCAGAGGGGGCTCAGAAAGGTCGCCCGGCGGTGCGCGGAGGACCAGGAATCGTAAATATGGGGCAAGATGCTCAGCCGGGGTTGCCGGGGTGAAAATATTGGGGTCACTCCAAAAACAATTATCCTGCTTGGTTTGCTCTTCAGGTCTTGTAAATCTTTTACCTTTTATAAAAGATTTCGGTGGAAAGAAGCACTTTGGAAGCTTTAACTGATTTTTGTGGCTGCTTCTTGAGGGTTCTGCTAAAATAAAACAATAAGACAAAGGGAAAAAGTAATTACCCAGCATTCTTAAGGGCACGGGATGGTCTGACATTTCTTCTTGAGAATTTAGGCTGCCCGGGGTTTCGACTCACTCCCTTTGGAGTCTGGTGACAATTTAACAATTAATTTGTTCTGTCTTGAAACCAGTCACGGTGGGGCTTTTGGTGCCCAGGGGACCCCAATTTGGGGGTGGACGTGGCCGCTGTGTGGGGGTCATCCCCACTGTCGAGGCTGCCTTCTTGCCTAGTGTGGCCACTGTCTTGGAGGACGTGGACCAGGGCTCAGGTGCCCACACAGATCTCCTGAAGCTGGAGAACAGGTGTGGGCCAGGCCTGGCCTCAACATCACTCCAGTGTTCCGTTGCATCCTCTGTATTCTCTCTCCTTTTTTTAAAAGATTTTATTTATTTATTTTTAGAGAGAAGGGAAGGGAGGGAGAAAGAGAAGGAGAGAAACATCGACGTGTGAGAGATACATACATTGACTGGTTGACTCTCTCACGCCCCCAGCTGGAGGCCTGGTCCACAACCCAGGCATGCGCCCTGACTGGGAATCAAACCGGCGACCTCTCAGTTCTCAGGCTGGCACTCAAACCACTGAGGCACACCAGCCAGGGTGCATCCTCTGTATTCTCATTGTGTGTCCAAGGGGACCCGGGTTCAAGCTCTGTGCCTCTCTCTGTGTCCCAGGACGGTTGGCGACACAAGCAGAAGGCACTTGTTCCACAAGAGTTTATCGAGCACTTGCTGTGTGCCAGCCATTGTGTTGGGCCCTGATGCCTTAGGCTCAGCCAAAGTCTTCATCATTTTTTTTAAAGGTTTCTTTTATTTGAGAGAAAGGCAAAGGGAGAGAGAGAAAGAGGAACATCTATGTGAAAGAGGAATGCTGATTGGTTGCTTCTCACATACACCCTGACTGGGGCTCAAACCTGCAACCTGAGCATGTGCCCTGACCAGGAATCGAACCAGCAACTTTTTGGTTATGGAATGATGCTCCAACCAACTGAGCCACACCAGTCAGGGCAGGGCTTCATCTTTAAGGCAGCCATTTCTTAGGTTTCTCTGTCCTTCTAAACATACACAGCCACAAAACTGGCTCAACCTCAGAACTCCCTCTCCCACCTACTAGCTCATTGAGTTCTCACGACCGTGGAGAGAAGGGATTCATAGCCCCATTTTACAGGTGAGGAAACAGAGGCTCACGGAGGTGAAAACTGGCCTGATGCCACACATAGAAAGGGAGGTGGAACTGGGATTTCAATCCAGATTCCAGAACTGTGTTCTTCCCTAAGTCCCATGCCTCTTAAAAAAAAACAATGAAGGGTTAAGATTGTGGGACCTGGGTTGAAATTTCTGCCCTGCTCCCCGCTGGTTGTGTGACCTAGGGTGAGTCAGTGAGCACCCGGGCCTCACTCTCCTCATCTGTATGATGGGCACAGTGCTGTAGCCCTGCCAGTGGATGTGGTACAGAGGCAAGGAGCATCTGGGTGGGTACCGAGCCCAGGCCTGGAGCCTCTAGCACTCTCTAGAGGTGGAGGCTGTTGTTTTTATGTGCATATGAGAATTTATCCAATCGTCATTTGCTCTCTGCCAACTTCCAATAAGATATACCGTAATTATTTGAATTGAATAAATGTGTGTCAGGTGGGACTCAGACTTCCTTTAGGTTTGAGCCAGACTGAAGAATAGGACAGGGACAGGGACGGGGGTGGGGGCTGGGGGCTGGGAGTGGCCATGGGCTGCTGGGCCAGGCTGTGCCTGCTGCAGACTAACTCGGAGTGTTCTCGTAGGAATACTCATTCATTCATTCACACATACGTTCAACAAATGGCATTTTGTACCAGGTGTGCTCCGGGTGCTGGGGACACAGTGGGTGGGGAGCAAGATAGACTTGAGTCCTCTGGACCCAGAGCTCCTATTTGGGGGTAGGAGACAGATGGGAGCCAGAGAGGCGGGGGACAGCCATTGCTGTGTGGGCCAGGAGGGCGATGATGGCAGCCCGGACGAAGGTGGAGTGGTCCTGATGGTCCCCAAGGAAGTGTGTGGGCAGTGTGTGGGGAAGTGTGAGCCGCAGAGAGGTGAGGTGACTTGCCCAAGGTCACAGAGCTAATAGGTGGCAGGTGGGTTTGCTTGATTCCAGACACCACGCTCCCGGCCAGTGCCTGAGGTGGTTCCCCTAGGGTTGCCCGGAACAGCGTGGCTAACCCCCATTCCGTGCTGCCCCCGTCCTGGAAATGTGAACACGCGCTTCGGTAAAAAGGGCACCCCTCCTGGAGCACAGTGCACGGTGGCCTGTCGAAGGCTCTGAGGGGTCCTGCCGGAGAAGAACCCGCCTAGCCATGTCAACGCAGCGCTTCCCAAACCTCTGTGTCCACAGAATACTTTTGGGGACCAGGCCCCCTTTTAACGTCCATTCACAAGTATTTGTTGAGCACGCACTATGTGCCAGGCACTGGTGAAGAATAGCAGGTGTGGTCCCTGCTCCAGGAAGCTGACAGTTGGCCTCGCCCTAAGGACGAGCGTCTGGGCAGGCGACTGTGTGGTCACCACCTCCATGCTCCTGACTTCCTGCGGACAGAGGGACACGCCCCCCCAGGAGCCCCTCCCTGGCCCAGTCAGGGCTGGCACTGCTGACCCGCTGCAGCCCCCCCAGGAGCTAGTGCTCAAAGGTGAGGTGGCGACAGTGAGGGTGATGGGGGGGACCTGAGGGACAGGTATCCTCTCCACCTGGGGGACCAAAAAGACATAGAGGAGCAGTGGTGACTGACAATCTGGGCCTCCGAGAAAGGGAATGTGGCTCGGTTCTCTAGGGCCTGGCTGTGCTGAGGGTGGCGGCTTGTTAGGGGAGCTCGTTGGCCCCCATCCATCATGGGCTTCCTCTCCTACAGTCAAAGCGCTTTGGCTAAGACGATGACGTCAGGGGGTCAAGGCCACCCAGCGCTGTACCCTCCTAGATGCTCCGTAAAGCAGTGGTGGACAGTACAAAGGGCACAGGTGGGCTGTGCTAGCCCTGCAGGCTTCCTGGAGGAGGAGGTCCTGAGGTCAGGCCAGCAGGCACTGCACAGCACAGCTCAGGCATCTGCAGGGAGGCTGTGGATGGGATGGTGACAAGCAAGAGCTGGGGGGCCAGAGAGGCCCTGTTCAAACCCTAGAGCTGCTGTGTGATCTTGGGAAAATGACACAACTCCCGAGCCTTGGTTTCCTCATCTGTAAAATGGGATAACACAGGACCTCAGGTTGACCCCTAAGGCCTTAACCAGGGTGGCCAGAGGAAGACCCCCTCGCCCCGGTGGATGTTGGCCCCCCATGGGAGGCAGGAGAGCCATTCACATCCCTTTTCTGTTGGAGAAACTAGAGACTCTGGAAAATACTTCTCGACCTGAAAAAGCCCTCACTGGACACCCCCGTGGGTCTGTTACAGACACAACTCTGCAAATCGGATGTGACAGGGAAGTGTGGGCCGAGGTGGCGGCCAGCTGTTCCCCTGTGGGGACGGCTGCGGAGAGGCCGAGCACTGCCTCCCCCGAGGGCGACGCCGTGCCTGGAGCGCAGGTGTGGGAGCCGGCGTGCCCTTGCCTGGGGGTGGGGGGTGAGTGGCCGCACATGGATTAAATTCACACTCGTGTGGTCATGTACTTGCTCACCCCCCCCAGGCAGTGCACACACATGCACCCGCGTGTGGAATGTATATGTACACCCATTCACTCATGCACACAACATACACACTCACACACTCACACTACTGCTCCCGGGGACACTGAGGTTGAAGGGAGGCCCTCGGACATTTGGGGCTGGTGTTAGAAGCAGGTCTGCGTCTCCTGAGTGCCCCTTCCTCGCTGGGCAAAGCCCCTTCACCCTTTAAGCCTTCTTATTGTGGAATGATGTTATCGGCCCCTGCTTCTTGGTGACTTTGAGAAACTACAAAAGAGTGTTTAGCACAGAGGTTGGCACCTAATTACTGCTGAAGAGGTCCATTGATTTTACTGGTCCTCTGTCCCCTTTCTGCTCTGGTAACTAGAGCCCCTTCCCCTGAGCCCTGAATCCTGAAGGAGCTGCCGGTCACAGTAGCCCAACCCCACCTCAGGGATTGGCCCAGGGATGGACATGTGACTCCTGCCAGGCCAATCAGAGACCTGGCCTGGGATGTGTATATGGTATTTGGGAGTGAAGTCCCTCCTGAGGCTCCGAAGACTTGTCCATGTCCCTCTTGCCATGTGGGGGACGCTCTTCTCAGAAGGAGAGAATGAGCCCAGACGGGGGACAGTAGAGCTGAGGGTGATGAAGGTGCTGTAGGGTGGCTGCCGAACTCCTGTCTACCAGCGACACTTGCATTGACGAAGGGCTGTTCTCGGTGTTGGGAGGTGTGGGTGTCAGCTGGGAGCTGCTCCTCAAGGGCCCCCCCCCACCCCTGCAGCATCCTAGGCAGGGACAAGGCAAGTCCCTCCCCCTAAGCCCCCTCCTTCCCCAACATGGGTGGGAGAAGGCAGTGATCCAGGCGTAGTCACCAGGGGCCCCTTTCCGTAGAGGGTTTATGGGGTCAAGATGAAGACGGCCATTCCGCAGGCGTCTTTGCGACCCCTGCGCTCTCAGCCCTTGTGGCACCAGAGCCACGGCCCTGCAGCAAGGCCCCCGAGTCCACACATCTCCCATGCACAGGGTTGCCCTTGCCTGGCACTCTCCCTCCTCCTGCTTGGAGGATCCCTCTTGCCTCAGAATCTGTCCTCCCCAGGCACCCACCAGCTTGTCATCCTCCTGTTAGAACCACTGGAGCCAGGGCGAACCTTTACCCAGGAGCGTTTTCAGGTATGTGGGGGAAGGATGTGCCTGCTTGCAGTCCCCAGGCACAGCAGCTCCCGGGACAGACATCTGACCGCCTGAGCCCCAGAGCATGGGTCTGGGCCCAGGGACCATGCAGCTCTGAGTCTGGTCATTTCTGTACTTGTTGAATGAGTGCTGAGTGCTTACATTCCTCCAGAGTCGGGGAACTCACGCCCCATCAGGAAACTCTTCTCATCTGCCTAGTGGCCACCTGGGAGGGATTCTGTCTCCCACCCATGTCTTCCTGTCCCAGGATGGAGACGTGTTCTGTAAATATAAGTTAACAAGCCTGCTGCTTTAGCCACAGACACCGGTCGGAGCCCAAACGGTGGCTCTTCGCCGTCGATCGATGCATTATATCATCCCCTGAAAATGATTAGAAAGCAGAGCTGTCCATCTCACTGAATTTCATGTCTCCACCTTGTAAATTTCTGACACTGGTTAGCGACTGCTTGGACAGACGGCCGAGCGAGCACTTTGCTACCGCCACGTGTTCACAGCAACCCCTCTCGTGCTGGCCCCTCCCTCCCAGCAGCCCCACGAGGAAGCCTTGGTTAGTTCTGCCCGTTTCTGGGCCCTCAGAGAGACCGAGGTTTCACCCAAGGACCGTGCATGGGGACTCACGCAGGGGGTGTGGGCCCAGGTCAGCTCAGCCCCTGAATCCAGAGTGTGAGGCTGGTGGGCTGAGTGCCCCTGCGTTGCTGGGTGACTGAAGTCTCGCTCTGGGAACTGGAGTGGGGTACAGATCCGTCACGGAGAGATGGTCTGGCTCGTGCATGTCGTCACTCTGGACCCCTAACAAGGCCAGCCAAGTCACCCGGGAGGTCCCCTCCTCTGTGGAGCTGATAACCTGCTCATGACCTTTGACCTCAGCCTCAGTTTTGGATGAAGAAACACAGAAAGCATGCTGAGGTCCCTTGTCGGCAAGTGGCAGAATGAGAACTTGAACCGGCTGCCCGGCCGCAGGGCCCAGGCTCTGGACCGCCAGCCATCTGACTCCCCCGACCTGGGCCACTGCTGTGGCGGACCCTCCCAGTGCCCCAGTACAGCCACCAGCCGCAGCCACTCCCTCCTGTAAGGGAGCCCAGACTACAGACACCTCCCCAGGGTCCCAGGGTTTGGCTTGGACACTCTGCAGCCCAAGGAGCAACTCCCAAGATGAGGGGGGCATGGAGGTTTGGGGGTAACCTGGCTTCTGAACTCTCTGCTAATTTGCGGCCTCCCCCAGCCCTTTCCGCCAACGCACATCAGCTGGGCCCTTAAAAGAGTCGAGGGCTTGAAGAATGCTAAAAATTTAATGTATGTTAAAAGGGTATTAAATTCTAAAGTAAAATTTACATGGAAATATGACATTAAAATATTTTTAGCTTTCAGGAAGCTGGGGGCTGGAGTGCTATAATATAGACAAATTTTATCATTTTAAAAAGAATTAGCTTCACAGTATTTCTTATGTATTCGTAGAGTTAACGCATAAAGATGTGAACTCTGCCTGGGGCGACTGGGCTGAGGCAGGCAGGTGCCCCAGAGAGAAGTGACCGAGGGGGCCCCGGAGGGAGGGCGCAGGCCCCCAGCTGGGCCCTGGGGCTTCCCTGGGGGTTCAGGGCTGCCCCCTGAGCCCCCGCCAGGAGAGGGCCTAGCCTGTGTGCCCAGTGCGTGTGTGACAGGGCACCTTCGTCTCCCGATCCCCTGCTGTGCGTGGGCCTATGACATCATCTTATTTACTCCACCTGAAGTGAGGATTCCCTGAAGGTGGGATTTTACCCGCTGAGCAGAGAAAATGGCTCAGGGAGGTTGAGTCACAGGTCCAACGTCACGCAGCAGGGAGGCAGGTTTTCCTTCCTTCTGCAGGTCCTCAGCTCAGCCTTGAGATTCTTTGAGCACTCACCCACCTGGCCGCCCTTTGTCACCGGTTCCCTGGGGCTGGCGCAGGGCTCCTTTGGGTCCCAGCCCTGGCCCGGCCTCCCCAACCCACTCTGGAGCTCCTCGGGGCCCTCAGTCAAAGCCGGCCTTCCCAGCCAGGTGAGGGGCCCAGAGGACGCTGTTTTCTGGGTTCCTACTCAGGGCAGCCTGAGGGCCTAGAACAGCCCCTGCCTAGAGGATGTGCTCAGACATCTGGGGGTGAAGGGGTGAGTGTATGCATAGCAAACGCTCTCTGCCACCACCCCCATGCCAGGCTGGGGCTGGGGCTGGGGCACCCAACTATGACTCAGACCCCGGCTCCCAGGAGTGGGTTTGCCTTTTGGAAGTCTGTGGCTGAGCCCTTTCTAGGATGGGCCACAGAAGGCGCATGAAGAGGGTGCTCGGAGCCGGTACTGGCTGTGCTGTCCCCAGCGAGGTGTGTGCTGACCCTGGCGGAGGTGAGGGGTCACTGGGGAATCACTGACCCTTACAATGACGCCTTCCCTGCCTGTCTCCAGGGTCAGAGGATCTGGCTCCAGGAGGGGTGGAGGGTGGGGAGGTGGGCATGTGTGGGGGGAGCCAGAGGGGCTCCTCTGCCTGCCAGCTCTGTGACCCTGTGACTCAAGCCAGAGACCAGCCCATCTGCAAAGCCCAAGGGCACCAGAGGTCAGGGTGGAGAGAGGGCCTGGCACTTGATGTTCCTGTCCCCTCCCTGTCACAGCCATCCCAGAGAACCTGAAGTGGGAGCCCCAGCCACACCCCTGAGCCCTCACCACAGAAGCAAGCTCTCTTTCTATCTCCATTTTACAGATGGGAAAGCTGAGGCTCCAAGAGATTCAAGATGCCCTCGCCACGAGGCTAGATGAGGGTGGGGCTGTGATTCTCACCCAGGCCTATGTGACTCCAGGCCACGCCTGCGTCCTGGCTGCCGGAGGAGGCCCCAGCCCCTCTGCACGTTGACAGCTGAGAGCCCCGGCAGCACACATCCCTTGGGCTGGGCCAGAGTGAGGAGGGCAGCTCAGACTGCAGCCAGCTCTGGTCCCAGGAGAAGGCCCGGCCGCAGCAGGGGGGTGGGGGGTGGCCCGTGCTGGTGGAAACAGCCGCCCGCTGCCTGGTGGGCACCTCCGGGAGGTCACTCATTGGCAGTTAAAAATCTACTGTGACTTGTCAGAAAAATGAATGAATGGGCACATTATTTTTTCATTCCAGACCTCAGCATCTGTTTGTCTAATCAGGGAGGAGAGTAGGGAAGTCGGGCGAGGGCTGCAGAGTGCGTTTTATGGAAGTTTTCCTCTGTCAGAGGAGTTTAAATGGGTAATGAACAGGCCGCAGTGATTTGAAATATAATCCCATTACGCTGACGAGATTACGGGGCTTCACAGCTCACTCTCCGGGGTTTGCAGCGAACACCACCCTGCTGGGACTTGGCATCTAAGCAGAGGTGTTTGGTGGGAAGGCGACAAGACAGGCTTAACCCTTTCTGCTCCTTGGCTGCTTCCCAAATAGCAGGGACCTCCCAGCGGAGCCTCAGCCAGGCCTTCGGCCACATCGGCTGAAACGGGGGCCGTGCAAGACCGGGGACAGCCTGTGGAGACAGGTGTGAGGTGGGAGAGCTAACTCCGCCACTTCCCAACTGCATGGCCTCCAGTGAGGGGCTTTGCTGCTCTTTGCCTCAGTTTCTCATCTATAAAATGAGAGTTAGGTGGACTGAGAAAATGGTTAATAAAATAGTAATTAGCCCTACTCAAGGGCTTAAAAAGAGGTGGGGGCAGGTGCTGATTCGGGACTGGAAAGTTCCAACCTTCAGTCCCCCTGAAGTAGGCATCGCCATGGGACCAATTCTGGCCACTGAAACATGAGTGAAAGTGGGAAGTGATGTGTCACTTTTGAACCACAGTTATCTCATTTTTGCTGTCATTCCCTAGCCCTCTGTCCCTGCCCCAGCCTTTGTAGAAGCCTGAGGATGGCTGGACCCACGGCTGACTGCGTGTGAAGAGAAATGTTAAGTCAGTGAGGCCTTGGGGCTGTTCGTTGCTGCAGCAGAACTCAGCCCATCCTGACTAGCCAAGGCATCTAATTCTCACAATGCCCCTTAGAAGTGGGTATTGTTGTTCCCATTTTACAGAAGAGGAAACTGAGGCTCAAAGAAGTAAAGTAGCTCACTCAAGGACACACCAACCAGGAGGCAAAGCTGGACTTTGAGGCCATCTGCCCGACTCCAGGCTCTGCTTTTCAAGAGGGCGGCTCCAGGACTTGGACTGGGTGTGGGCCCATGGTCCATGGCCCCAGCCAAACTCCTTGTCCCTAAGGCAGAGGGCCGAGGCCTGGCTCCCGTGTGCCCTCTTTCCTGGCACTGAGGAAGCTGGTCTTGGCAGCTGCCATGGGCAGCTTCCTTGGGCTCTGAAACTCAAGGAGGGGACAGCTGGGCCCCTATACAGAGGGCACTGCTGGGAAGCACATGGCATCCAGGCAACGGAACTGAGGGGAGAGGTCAATGTCATGCTGCCGTTTATCAAGCACTCAGGTACCACATGCTGTCTCATTCAGTCTGATCCTGGCCATGAGAACTGGGCATTTTGTCCCGTTTTATAGACACGGACACTGAGGCACAGAGAAGGCAACCCCTTACCTGGAGGGTGTGAGGCTGGCAAGCAGAGTGTTGGGAGTGGATGCAGTCGTGAAACCTCACCTGAGGCTCCCCTGATCCTTGGACCACCGATGCCCACGGGGAGCGGTGGGATGGATCCCATGCTTATCCCCAACTCAGAGGCAGGAACATCATGTGATGTGCTTGAGCTCACAGGCCAGGGCTCTGGGTGCCGGGGTTTGACCTCGGGGCTGTACCCTGGGCCTCTGAGCTTGAGTTGGGGAAGCCCCTGCTCTTTCCGCATTTTCCCAGGCCCTCCCTCCCTCCTGCAAGGAGGGAGCCCGTGGCAGCCCTGGCAAGTCAGGGGCAGGAGCCTGTGCCACACACGGATGTGGGCACTGGGCGAGGGGAGAGGGCAGCTGGGTGGGGCTGGCTCGGATAGAAGCACAAACCCCTTCCCCTCACTCCTGCCTCCCCTCCCCCATCTCAGGGCCGCCTCTCCTGCCCAAACGGAAGCCGCCATCCTCGTAGGGCTGGGAAACAAACGCTGTTGATGCTGCGCCCGAGTCAGGGTGTGGGATGGGTGGGCCCTTATTCTGCCCCCACACCAAGGCTGTAGCCTCACTGCCCCAACCTCCCAGCCTTGGCTCAACCCCTTACCTTGCCACAGGTGTCCTGGAGCTCCACAAGGGGAAGGACACTCTGGTGCAGGGGAACAACGAGAAGCTGTGACGTGACGGCCCTGGCCTGGTGCTGGCTGCTCAGCACAGGGTTCAGGCCTCCAGGCCTTGGCCCTGCTGCTCTGTCCTCTCACACACCCGCTCTGCCGGGCACCTTCCAGGCCAAGGCTGGTCTCCGCAGGGCTTGCCTGGCCATCTCTGCCAAGCGTCCTACTGGCCACCTGCCCACCTCCTGGCCTCACCACTTTGTGTCTTGCCAGCTGAGTCGGGGTTCTGCGCCCCTCTCAGGCCCTGATGCTTGCAGTCGGGGGGAACAAGGAACTCTAAACTGCTGGCAGGTCTTCAGGGAAACAACAGGGGCGGGGACCATCTTCCAGCTTTCTAACACATGAAGAGAAGACTCAGAGGGATGTCAAGGGGGTCTTCAAATAGCTGATGGGCTGTCTGGGGCGGTGGGGACACCTGTGACCCCTGGGGACTCAGGCAGGAGCGCCGTTAGGAGGCGCCTCTCACCGTGGAAGAGGAATCTGACCTGCAGAGGCCGGCAGCGCGGTGCTGAGTGGATCCTGGCGGGCCATCAGTGGTCAGCCAGGGGGGCCACATGGGCCAGCAAGGAGAACGATGATCTGAATGGTGCTGAGCGCCCTGTCGCTGGAGGTGTGCAAGCAGAGACGCAAAGACTCTGGCAGAGAACACCAGCTACTTCGCAAGCAGAGGAGGCTGGACTAAATGATACCCCAGTCCAGGGTGGGGCAGGAGTGTTTATAGTTGTGAGGGCCGGAACAGAGTTTATTCTTTTTCTCTTAATTAATTTAATTTTGGGGGGTGGGGAGAATGAGAAAAAGAGGGAGAGAAACACTGATATGAGAGAGAAACATAAATGGTTGCCACTCACGCGTGCTTGGATTGGGACTGAACCCACAACCCAGGCATGTGTCCTGGTGGGGAATTGAACTGGAGACCTTTAGCTTTGCAGGACGGCGCCCAGCCCACTGATCCACACCGGTCAGAGTGGGTTTATTCCTGTATTGTGATTTATTACTGTATTATTGGCCATACAAACAACTCTAAACCTGCTTTTGCCCCACTCTGGAGTTCTCAGCTCTGAGAATTCTCATTCAGAAGCAGAGAAGCTCCCACAGTTTGGCAAACTGAAACCCGGGGAAGGAAGGTGGGCTCACAGTGGCTCCGAGAGATTTCAGACATTCTGTGGAAAGGCCTGCAGAGGCCACCAGCACCTTTGTTTACAGTTGAGGACGCGGAGGCCCCGAAGCGGCAGTGCCAGGCTCAGGGTCACAGAGACTCTAGCTGTGGAGGGCAGCGCCGGTGGCTGAGGGCATGGCCGTGGGGTCGGAGCCACGGTGTGCCCTGGACCAAAGGTGAGGCCCTGCCAGGCCCTGAGTCCTCGCCTCTGCCGCGGAGGTGACGACAGGCCCTGTCAGAGGTCACAGGGGCTCAGGCCTCTTTATAAAGGGCCAGCACACAGCCATGGGGGTGGTGTCAGTGACCGGCTGAGGCCAGGGCTCCGGGGACCCCTGCCCAGGCCTGCCAGGCTACCCACACTTGGCGAAGTCCTGGTGGCGAGTTGTCATCACCTCGGGGCGGGGGGTCATACCGGAGCCAGGTCGGGAGAAGCTGCTGAAAGGGGAAGTGGGGCCTGTCGACTCACTTCAGGGTAACTCGGGGTACTGACCTCCTGCTACTGTGAAAAGCCTGTCCTCAAGGAACTCACGGTCTTGTCTTAAAGTCCAGGTGTGGGGTGTGAGAGAGGGCCGAGGGGAGGGAGTCCAGCCAGTCCTGACTTTTGGTGGACCTGGGTGGCGGCTACGGGGTTCCCCGCACGTTCCTTCAGTGGACACTGGGACACCCCACGAGGAGGGTGTGTGGACTCCATCCCTGGCGGGGCGGTGATTTCGATGCCACCTGCGGTGAAGAGGGTCGTCCTGGCTTGCTCAGCCTTAAGGAGGCCCCGGGGCATCTCACAGACATCTGGCACCACACCCACGGCCACCCACAGAGGTTTACCACAGAGCGGCCATCTTCAGGGTAGTGTACTCAGGACTTCAAGGATTCAAAGCACTACGCAAAAGACGGTATTTATATACTTTTATTTTAATATTGAATATGTCACAGGCTCAATGACCAAAGTAGTCATTTACATTTTTCAAAGGTATCTAAGTATAAAATTGCTAAAAATTCAAATACAGATAGTGAGCTACAAATAATATTCCTTTTGTTGTTCCTGGGGGGGTAGGGAGGGAAGACACTAGGAAAGGGTGCTTCTGTTGACCGAACAGAGACCGGAACGAAAAAGGAACCGGCTCAAAGGACCCCTTGTGCAAAGAAATGTGCCTGCCTTTGAGATACTGTCTCCATGGCATCTCCTCCTCTGCAACTGTTAAAAAAACTGTTGGAAATGCAGGTCCTCAGTGATACGTCTGGTCCTTGACCCTGGCCGGGGACAGTGTGAAAGGACGTCACCCTGGGAGGGACCCTGGAGGCTGGTGAGGACCGCAGAGGCAACTGGTGTGGCCAGAGGTGTGGTGTCGGAGGACGCCCGCCCTCGCCTTCCTACCGGGGACGCAGGTCTCCCTGTGCCCCAGGGTGTCTGCTCGCCATTCTCCCTGACTCGGTGGAAAGCAGCAGCTTCCAGCGGCCCTGACAGTGAGGCTGGCTCTGTGCGGCGAAGAAAGGGAACATAGGCCCTTCCAAGTCGGCAGAGTGGAGAAGCGTCCAGAAAAATCCACATGCAGGGCTAACCGCTAGTTGAAATGGACACTTGCTACTAACGAACGGAAGAGACCATTTCCAGCTGGGGGCTGAGCAGGACCCGAAGCCCAGCCGCCGCCCCCCTCCTCCTGGCACCCCTGCTCTCCGTGCAGTTGGTGGCTACGAAATGAGAGGTGCTGGGACGGGCTGGTGGAGGCCGCTGCAGGGGAAGCGGCGCAGCCTAACTTGTGAGATGCCGCCCTCAAAGCGCTGTGCTCACTTAAACAAATGGCATAGTTAAAACTATTGACTAAGCCCTAAACATTTCTTCTGAGAAATCGAGCCAAAGCTTTTCTAATCTGCCTGTTCAATATGGGAACAGATTTTAAAGAGAATAACATAATCAATCCTCTGCCCCAAAGAATGGTCCGTCACACCCACCATGATAAAGAGTACACCTGTTTATTAAAAGGAAAAAAGAAATGTACATTTTTGTTCTTCGTTCGTTTTAAGAAATTTGATCAAGTCGCAAGGAAATGTCTGGGCGTGCTATGTACACCCTCGGGCGGGCTGACCGGCCGAGACGGGCTGGGCAGCGCGTGGCTCCTCCGGGGTCGCCTGGCCCTGGGCACTGCTCAAGAAAGCCGTGCTGGCCCTCCCCCTAGGGCCCATGGCCTGGGGGTGGGGACCGTAGGCGCCCTGGCCCTGGCAGGCAGGCTTCGGGCAGCGGTGGCGGTGGAGTGAGGCCGGCAGCCAGCGTCACTGCTGCCCTGATCTCTTCTCCTTCTGGAAGCTGAAGCTCGTACGTCTGTTCAGTTTTCTTTGTTTTTGAGCAAAATAGTCAGCCCGGGCAGTGCTTGCTCGTGATTCCAGGATATAGTTGACCTGGAAAGCAAGTGGACACAGCCAGGTCACTTGCCAGCAGCCACTCTCTGCTCGCCAGGTCGACAAAAGGGAACCTAGGCTGCTCTGGGACAGAACGCGAAGGCTGGGAGAGCGCAGGTGCTGGGCCGGGCCTGTGGGCCAGCGGGGTGGCTTTTCGGAGCGCAGAGTTGCGCTCCTGCTCATACGTGCTGCCCCCCGAGTCCCACTTTCCTCGTCAGAAAGACGAGAACATTGTAGGAATGAAAACCGCAGAACGGCAACGCCACTTACTCAAGCTCCCAAAGCCAGTGCCTAGGCCAGGATCTGGACTGGGGGTCAGGCCCTTGATCGACTGACCTCCCACTTCTCCAGGCCCTGCCTTCCCAGAGGCACCCAGCCCTCACCTCCCCACACAGCACGCCTCCTGCTGCCCCCAGCTTCTCTGGCTGGAGGGGGTTTTTTGGTGAGCAAACACCATTTCTCTTCACTCTCAAATATGTAAAGTTATGACTAGAAACTTGAATACTTTTGGCTAGAGAAACCAGCCACTCTCTGCTGACTCCCCTCTTCGGGCCACATGTCCTGCCCCAGAATGGGGGAGTCCCCTGCTGATTCTGAGAAAGAACCCGCTGGTGCACGGGGGAGGCAGGGCGGATGGCACACCTGACGGGCAGCCGAGGCTCCGACGCTGTGTCCCCTACAAACTTTCTGCTCTGGCAGTTGCCAGCAGGCACGAAAGGCTGGCGTGTGAGCACAGAAGGCCGGACACGCTTGGCCCACTGCCTCGCCATGTTACCAGCTGAGAGCAATAAATCATAAGGGCCGCAGGGCCGGGCTGACTACTCGGGACACTGCAGACAGTGTAAGGAAATAAGGGTTTTATCATTCTTAATGAGAGCAATCTTTGGATTATATTGTTTGCACATTCAGCCAACCTAGTGTTTTCAGTTTATTTTTGGCACCATATAACTTGACAAAAGCATTTAAAAACGATCCTTAACAAGCCAACTCTTTGCTAAATTTATTATCTTCAGTGCTTTGTGATAATCACATAGATAATTTTAATGGAAGATTAATGTAATAATCAAAAGATAAAAACGCCCTTTGGTCTGCCATTAGCTGGTTAATATGCTGTGGCTTAAAACTTGCACAATTTTATGCACTATAGAGTGTTTCACTTCCAATGCATTTTACAGCTCAAGGCATAAAAATATAGGGAGCTTTCATGGCCAATAAAGCCCCAGTTTCCATCACTCTATCACGAGAAGAACCCTATTTGAAGGACCAATGATTGCTCTGAGATTCCTCTCCCAGCTTGCAGACTCAGGGGCCACCCAGAGCTGGGCACAGTCACACTGCGGGACAGGAAGGGTGGCTCTGGAACTCCTCGGGGCAGCTTCCAGCCCACACCCCTCCCTCACGCACGCCGGGCCCCGGGCCTCTGTCTCCTCATCTGTGAAACGGACCGCGGGACAGCAGAGAGGGCTGAATGACATGTCTGAAATGTCCCACATGCAGGCAGCGCCCCATAAATAGGAGACGTTCATGCTTCTACGCAGAGAAAAGTGCGACGAGATCAAACAACTTGCCGGGGTTGCCTGTTCACCATCTCACCATCGTTTTCTTTGACCTCAGCCTCTGGACCTTACTTCCTCCTCTAGCTTCAGTACAAAACCCTCACCGTGTGGAAAACGCCTGGATACTAGACCCGCCACCTGTGTTACTTGAGTCTAAGACTGACCCCTGACGGGCCTCTGATGGAAACATTTCTGCCAAATTACTGGACACAGGGGCAGGGGCCTCAGTCACTCGGTATTAGTGTGAAGCTCACAAAGACACCGTGGGAATGGCAGGTAACGCTAAGTATTTAAATTGCTATAAAACTCAAGAGATGGGAGAAGTGGAATTTAATCTTCCATCAGGATCATGGTCATTAGCTCCAACTAAATCAGGCCTGGGCACGCTGTGACTCCTGGAGTCTCGTGCACGATGCAGTATTTCTACAAACATTTTGATATGAGAACAGACATTTTAGGGGCGGCGATGGGCCTCGGGGACTTCGCAGGGAAGCATCTGCTTCGGGGGAGCATTTGGTCCTGTAAAATGATTTCTCTGCACTTGCTCGTCCACAGCCTCGTACTACAGCCATAAACCTGCGTGTCTGCCATCAATCTGCTGTTGTGAAAATTATTCTGATGTCAAACACAGGATTATAATTTTACTAGAATCCTTCTCAAGTCTTGAATATTTTAATGCTGGCTATAAAAAAGAGCCCAGCCCCTGACGGGGTGATGGAGTATTTCTTTACCTACTCCCCGAATACTCCGCACAGGCCCCTGAGCTGCCTGGTGACGGCCCGCACGTAACTCTTAGCTCGCTGGTTTGAAGCACTCCGGCGGTCTGTGAACCCGCGCCGCCACCCACTCCCACGCCCGTGTCTCGGCTCCAGACCGCCCTCCCAGCGCGCTGTTTTTAATTCTCATCTGCTACTTGCAAAGTACTTTGCAGCCATAAGGACTTGACTGTAAAACATTTCTGTAAAACAATTCCATTTTGTTGAAATCCCCCATTCAACTCCTGAAGTCCACACTCCTCTAGCAGCTAGGACCACAAGTGCGGGAACCGGCTGAACCTGGGCTCAAGTTCTGCTTCTGCCGGTCACGGTCCTGGCTGACTTCTTTTTTCCTGAGCCCCCGTTTTCACAGAAAACAGGAACAACTTTAGGTCCCTGCACCTCAGAGTTGGGAAGATTCCATGACACAGGGTGTGTGAAGGACCCACTCAGCCCACGCCCTGCACCGTGCAGCCCCCTGCGCGGCTTTGCTCCTGTCCGTTCCTATTACTTGATGACTTCCATGCTTAAGGAGAGACGGAATAATCCAGAATAATCACCTAACTGGGGTTTTCATGCCTCACTTCATTCATGTTCTTATAGGCCTGTGGTGGTGGGGGGCAGTGGGCTGCCATGGCCCCCATTTCACAGGCCGAGAAACTGAGGCCCTGAGAGGTGCTGTGCCCAGCCAGTACCCCGCAACACAGAGCCCCTCTGGCTCCAGGACCTGCTCTGCCAAAGCAGCTGTTTTCTTCTATCTGATCATCGACATAGGAACCAGTTTAAAGAAAGGATTCTCGGTTTGGAAGTTTGAAACCACTATTCCTGGGCCATTCAGAGTATGGTGTGCAGACCCTGGCCTGGGCACATCTCAGAGGTGCGTATCTCGGGCCCTACCCCGGCCCTCCCAAACCAGCAAGACCCCGTGGTGCTCCTCCCAGTCCAACCCTGCTTGGCAGGGCTCCGAGTGGCCTGGCCCCTCCAGCCTTGCTCTTCTCCAGCCACATGGGCCTGCTGCGTTTACCCCCACTCCCCGCCCTGCCCTGCCCTGCCCGCTGCACTGCGCTGGGCCCTGCCTCTCTGCCCCTTCACAGGCTGTTTATGGTTTTAATGTTTAATGCCTGTGTCCTCTGACAGAGGGAAAGCTCTGGGGGCAGGGACTGGGTCTGTCACCACAGTATCTCAAGTGCTGGCCTGGCTCACGAAGGTGCTCCGTGAGCACTGCTGAGATATGGTAACGTACAGCTCTAGCATCAAGGTGAGTGCGTTCAGAACAGGCTGCTCAAATTATCCTGGGTACACTAAGGTGCCTTCAAACAACAATAACTTCCTCAGAGTCTGTTCCAGGAGCCTCAAGGGGCTCCTGACAATGGATGGAAGGAAAGAAAACGGTGCCTAAAAGGGCAGTAAATACACAAAGCCTCAGCATTACTGGGGGGCTGGGAGGAAGCCGAAGGGGGTACAGGACAGCTGACCTGTGGTACAGCCCTCAGCGCAGTACTCACCTCCTGGCTGGGTTCCTCCTCTGCAAAGCCGGCAGAGCACCTCCCCACTATGTGCAGGGAGACCCAGGCCAGCAGGCGCCAGCCCTGCTCACCCAGCGCTGGGCCGAGAAACATACTCACCTTGAGCATGATTTCATTGACGGTCGCAGCGTCAGATTCAAAGTAGAGGTGTTTATAGTCGTGATTGCTTAGATATGTGAGTTTAAATATGGCGTGACCTGGAGAGAGAGGAAAGGCAGGGTTGAGGGTGCCTGCGGGGAAGGCCCCGCTGATTCTCCCAGCGTTCCGATTCGAGCATGAGCAAGGGGAGGCTGTATGGCCACTCTTCTGCACAGGAGTTCGTTTTTCTCGTCACAGGCCAGGGAGAACACGGGCAGTTAAAAACCGATCGGGTCAAAAGGCTGGTGAGGTCCCATTTCACTCTGGAGTGTGTTCGGGGCGCCGCCGTGTTAGGAAGGCTGTGAGGAGCCTCTTGCACACAGCAATTACGTGGAAAAGGTGGCTCTTTTGAGGGAGAAGGTGAATTAACTCTAAATTATTACTCCAAAAATAACTCTGCTTAAGGTCGAATAAATGAGCAACAGGGAGAAAGGCCGATAGTAATGCTATGAGCCTCCTCCCTGGCCCTGGCGCCTGCTGGGAGGGGGAGCCTTGGGCTTGTGACCAGGGAGGATGCTGCTCCCCAGGCTCTGGTCCTTTCTACCAGGGAAGGTTGGAAAGACTGGGGAGGGGTAGCAGGGGGGAGGGCTGCTTTGAAGACTGCCATGGAAAGCTGGTGCTTCACAAAGCAGACCGACCTCAGCGGGTCAGAACCTCTGAACTCTCGAAGATCCAAATCCTCACACCCCCTTCCTATCACCCTTGTAGTAACCATGTCGTTTTTGCAACTGCTTCTAGCCTCCTCTCACCCCTCTGCCCTCACAGGCCGCAGCTAGCCCTTGGCACTGCACACACCACCCGCCCCCCTGCCAGGCGGTGGGCCTCCTCTCTCACCAACCTGTGGGGAAAAACCCTGCTGATTCCAGCAGACTTGGCTCAACCGACCCCTCCTTGAGAGAGTCTTCACAGCTACACTCCATGCCACCTCCCACACAGAGCAGCACCTGTCCGTGGGGCCACACACGTCAATCAGATCCCTGTTCTAAACCGAGGCAGAGATGCTGGCCTGCTCCGTCCCGTGTGAGCTGCCCCTACCCGGTGAGCACGTGCTGTCCTTAGGCTCTGGGGGACCCCTGTGGCCCCTCGTTCTTCAGGAGAGAATCCTTTTTCCCCTAAGACCATTTCAAAACACCTCCAACGCAGGGACCTCAGCACCGACCAGCCCCCAGTGCCTGTAAGGTTACCATTCAGCACGCCCTCTCTGTTAGGCCTTCTCATCCCTGTCCTTTCATCTGAAGCTGCGGCTGGTCATAGTTATTAACTAATAATATATCACCCACATTACTGTAAGTTCACCTCTTTCCCGGAGAAATCTTCTCGGGGACTTTATTTACAGTAGGTAATTCTTCAGATCTCCAAAAATAAACTGATATATGTTGTACATCTGTGGCCAGAAAAGTTGAGCTGCTGGGATTTTATCCTAGAAACATCATTATGATATGCTAATTGTAACTATAAATTCCATATTGAAAAAATTAGCTAATAATTTCTGAAAAACCTCACTTTCAGTCACTTGACAAATCTAGCCAGATTCTAAATTGTGGCACTAAATTGTCACAATTCTTAGCCGGAAGCAAGTCACTGTGTTAACACATAAACTTCTCGTTTCTGACAGGACAGTGGGCCTCCCACATACAGACGCATCTGCACGCGTGTGCGGCCCTTTCCCTTCGCAGGGAACCTCTTGGAACAGGGGCCCTGGTGGCCCCACTGCGAGGCAGAACCATCCATGAAGGTCGCAGGGCTGTGAAGGACAAACAGATGCCCCCTCTAGGAGGCCTTCCTGCTGACACCTGGCCGTGACAGGCACAGACTCCAGGGCCTGGGGCTAAAAAGAACCAGAAGGTCTCAGGGAGGCCTGTGGACCGGAGCTTCGGGGTTCACTGACCAGTCTGATAAGTGATCTTGTAAATTGTCTATACCACCTGCTCCCACTCGTCACTGACAAAACAGAACCTCAAGGTGCTCGAGCTTGTTTCGCCTGAGCAATTGAGACTCCATTAAAAACCTTTCCTGGGCTCTTCGGTCAGAGCTCAGTCCATACGCAGGGTGTGTGACGTGTAGCTCGAATGGGCCTGGGAGCCTTGGAAGGAGCCTGACACGTCTCCGCAGAGTGGGCCAACTGCAGGCTCACAGAGGGGAGGCCCTCGGTCTGCACGACAGTCACGAGAAAAACCGAAAAGGAATCACCTTGAGTCAAGTCTCCCGAAAGGCTGCATATGTAGGCTGGGTGGCCACAAACATTCCACCTTCTGTGTTCTGCTGTGCTAGGGGGCTGTGTGTGTCCCTTGCCTGTCCCTAGGGCTCATTCCAGAGACCCTAGGAGAAGTGAAGTGGACGGGAATGACAGAGAGTCCCAGCCCCCACCAACTCTCCACAGCCTCTGGCTTATTTGCCCTTCCCAGGGAAAGCAGTCACATCACCGAGGGGACACAGAGAACGTCAGCCAGAGTACCTGTATTTGAATTTCAAGGAAGCAGCCTTTTTGTGACTGCTGAGGAGCCACAGACGTCAATAACTGGGTTTCGGTGTGGGGGGACAGCCAGCCCCTCCTTGCTCTGTGGGGGCATTTTGAGGGAAAGCCCTACTTGCAGGGCTGTCTAGCCCTTGGCGTCTCTGGGCCACACTGGAAGAAGAGTTGTGGACCACACATTAAATATACAAACACTAACAAAAACTAATGGGGGGGAAGGTTTTAAGTACATTTATGATTTTGTGTCGGGCAGCATTCCAGGCCGTCCTGGGCCGCGTGCGGCCTGCGGGTCGATGCCCCTGCATCTGGTGCATCAGCAGCCACGTTTCACCACACACGGGCCCGTGCACTCCAGGGACCCCTGTGTTGCTTGGTGGACGGCAGGGCAGTCAGCTGGGGTACCGCAGGGGTGGAGGAGGATGCAACAGGGTCAGGATGGTGTGGGGACAAATGCAGCAGACAGGGTCCAGTACAATGGGTAGCCAGGTGACACCGGGCAGGTACAAAGGGCTGGGAATGCCAGATTCACCAGCTGAGGAAGCCACTGGTGGGTAGGTTGTAAGCTAGGCAGTGAAGTAAATGGTCATACTGTGCTTTTGGGTGTTCCCCCTGGCTCCCCAGGGCATGGAGGCAGGGACCCCGGTGCCACGGTCACCCAGGTAGGCGTGTATTCGGTTTTGAACTGAACAGGAGCAGAAAGGATGCTGAGAAAGGGACTGAGAACAATGAAGAAGGGAACCCTGGCAGGACCTGGGGACTCTTTCATAATAGAATATCCACTCATAAGCAGAATTCATACTTGCGTCATTCTACCCGAAGAAACCTACACATTCAAGTGTAACAAGTTAATTGGCCTCTTGCTGGACACAAATCAATCAATAAACATGAGTAGCTTATGCTACGTGGTGCACTGCGGGTGTCCAGGAAGGAGTCACGGGCACCTCCACGCCTGCTGAACAGGGTAAGAACACAGAAGAAGAAAAGTCTGTTATCAAACCCCGCATTAGCCTCAGGCACCTCACAGCTCGCCTCAGGTAGGGGAGCAAGGCTCAAACAACCCCCTCAGCTGCAGCCCACAGGGCGTCGGCCCTGGGGGTCAGAGGGAATCAGAGGTGGGCAGGTTACCCTTGAAAATTCAAAGATCATCAGCAGTTTTCACAGGGAGGGGTGAGCCACGGGGTAAACTGTCTTTGTAAATATGTCATCCAAGAAAAAACACTAAACATCAGCATGATTTAAGAGAAAGTGCTAAGTCTGTTATTCCAATTGGTTCCAGGTATTTTGCTTGGACGCTAAATTTGTTGGGAAATTAAGGCACGAGAAGAGCCTGGGGTGCCTGAGGCAGAAGCAGGAGCCCCGCAGTCAGGCAGGGAAACGGAGGCAGCAGCACCTCTCGGGGGTCTTACACCACGCTGGGACAGAGCGGGGGCTCAGTGGGTGGAAGGGAGCTGATATTTGAAGACAAAATCACTGTTTTGAAGATTTTGTTTGTAACTGGGCCTCCTTTGAGCAGAGCTGTTTTACAGTGCTGTCAGAGCCAACGCGACACAACAGGGTCTCAAATGTGGCGCCGGCGCCCGGCCTCCCGCTCAGGGCAGACACCGACACTATGTGCCTGCCTCGGAATGCTGACACAGGAGTCTGGGTGTGTAACAATGTATTCACACTGACGTCTTTCCCCCCAAGTGAAATGCAGAAGATGGAATGTAACTCAGAAGAAACTAATTAGTAGCACAAATGTCAGGAGTGGAGACCTTTGAGCCTTTGTACTATAATTTACCCTCTTAAACACGAGGCTGCACTGAAAAAACAGGCTCCCCTGGTCAACTCAGCGGAGTGGCCATTCTGAAGCTGCTGTCACAAGATGGGACAGCTTAAGCAAAGATGGACAGCAGCTGACACCCTCCTGCTAGAAGAGGCGCTCTGGGGTTTGCACTGCAAATGGGACAGATGACTGTTTGGAAGGAGGCTCCCGTCGAACCTGACTTGCCAGCACCGGATGGCTGGCACCAACTGGGCAGGGCTGCCCTTAGAGCCTACAGCCCACCTTTGTCTAGAGCCCTCTTGGTTTAACACTGAGAAGTTTTAAAAATATTTATTAATTCATTAAAGCCAATAAACCCATTCTAAGTTAACATGAAAAATATTTTTTAATGGAAAAACCTTGTATCTCCCCAAAGTTTAATGAGAAGGGTGGCATTATTTTCTATGTTTGAAATTTCTTTAATATTTGGCTTGACAGAAAACAGCTGCATTATCCTATCTGCTTCTGCATTTGACCTGTTGTGATATATTGTTTTGGCTGAAGCGTACGAAGAAGTGCCAGCCTCAGAGACAAGTTTGGAAAAGGGAGGCACACTTTTAACTTCTTCTTTGCAAATATCCCTCTTTGATACCATACTGAACTTGATAAATGGTAGCTTCCTAAAGATTACTTGTAATGTGGAATATAAAACCACATTAATAAACTTACTGAATTGTTACAGAAAAATCCATCCGTCTTGTACTTGAAATGCATCTTTTTGCTCACATGATTTTGTAACATCACGCACTTACAAAAATCACGCAGTAGTCTGGAAAATACTGGTTCACTGAGTTATGCAGGGCTTCCAAACGTTGGCACATTTCATGATATGATATGAAAAAAAATCACATTCATTAATATCACTACTGATCTCATCAGAAGAGTAAGCAAGGAGAAGCCAATCTCATAGTGCTGGATACAAGTTTCCCAAAATTCTAATTGTCACCCAAAAGCTTGAATTTCATCACTGGGATCAAATGCGATCACTTGTTTTTCTTGAAGTGACAGGCTCGCTTCCTTCGTTTTCCAGAAAATGGCTGTTAAATACTCCCGTCTGAACCACCGCAGCTTGTCAGCCGTTCTCTCGAGTGGGAACGGTGGCCCACGAAGTAAACGGCTAGTCCAGCTGGCAACTCCAGCTGGCAACTCCGGCACTCACACGAGTGCCTTCCAGGGACGAGGCTTCCCCTCTCATACGCAGCGCAAGTGTGTCGTGGTTTCCTGTTGTTGCCACAGAATAAGTTGCATGCTGCCACATTACTGCGCTTACTGAGTTCTTGGACCGCTTTTTAATAGTTTTTGCTTTGTTTTCTTTCATTTTTGGTCAACTTTTGTCAGTTTTCACTTCCCAATGTATTTATTAAGTTCTACCATTCTTCCACCTCTCTTCCAATTTTCTGCATTTAATATCCTTTAGGAAGAGAAACCAGATAGCCAAGCATGGCTGAAAATTTGTTAAAAGCCTTTACAGACTCTGAGTCAGGGACAGGGATACTCTTCCATCAAAAAAAACCAGTTTAAGTGCCTTGGCTTCATGTTAGTGGCAGAGGGAAGAACGTAAAGCTCTGCCATCATTTATGTGTAACTTTGGATAAGTTACCTAATTGCTTTGAGCCCCAACTTCTCCTTTATAAAATGGGAATAGTATCAGCCTCATGGAGTCGGTGCTAGGATAAAATCAACTACCCTACAATTCTATGACTCACGCACATAACCTCATGGAGGTGCTGCAAGAGCTAAGCAGTGCACCTGGGGCACTGCCTGGCCCGTGGTGGCGTCCCTTTACCTTTCCCCCCCCATTCTCTAAGACAAGCACACTTTTCCTGTGTAAGGGACCAGATAGGAATATTTCAGGCTTTGTAAGCCAAGAGGCAAAATTAAAAATATTTTACAGATACCTATGTAGCTAGGGGAAAATTTTTCCACATTTTTAACTGACAAAATTAAAAATGTAACAGTCAAATGCATTTTTGGGGGAGAAATACAGGTCTACTAATGAGATTTTTTTTGGTGGGGGGAGATAATATTTCACTTAAGTGAAATTCAAAATCGGTGTTCTCTATCACCAAGTCAATGGCAAGTATTCACTTGTAAAAACCATTCTGAGCTCGCAGGCTGCACACAAGCAGGTGGCAGGCTGGACTGAACCTGTGGGCCGCAGTCTGCCAGTCCCTGGTAGGAGGTCTCTCTTGCTTATTTCCCTTTTCTTGGTTCATTCCACACAGTTGCTGATGGCATTCTGAGTGCTCTTCATTTCCTTCTGTAGATCCACATTTCTATCTGACACTTTTTCCCCTGCAGCCTTTCACATTTCTTGCAGTGAAGGTTTAAATGGAACAAGTTCTTTCATTTTTGAATGTCTGACAATGTCTTTATTTTGTCTTCATTTTTGAAGGATGTCTTCACTGAGAATAGAATTCTAGGTTGACGGGTTTTCTTTTAGCGCATTAGAGGTGTCACTCCATCGTCGTCTGGGTTGCATCATTTTTGATGAGAAGTCAGCAATCATTCTTACCTTGGTTCCTCCTGCCACTTTCAAGATTTCTCTCTTTATCCTTGGTTTTCAGCAAGTTGATTACAATGTGCCTTGATGTGTTTTTCTCCATATTTATCCTGTTTAGCCTTCACTGGGCTTCCAAGATTAGTGAATTGATATTTTTAATCAAATTTGGAAGTTTTCTCCTCCAACCCCGAGAATCCAATAACATATGCTAGAACAGTTGATATTATTCCAGTCTCTGTTCTTTTCATCCACTTTTTCTCTGTGTGCGTCAGTTTGAACAGTTTCCATCGTCCTGTCTTCTAGGTTCACTGATTGTGTAGGCAGATTCTGAAATGATTCCCAATGATCTCACCTCCTGCTCTTCACACCCTTGAACAATCTTCTTGCGGGCTAGACCTAGAGTCTTTTCTTTTTTTCCTAGGTAGGATGGTTGATCTTGAGCCTGCAGGGAACAAGCTGGCCCCAGACTTCTCCAAGCCCACATTTCTTTGCCTCCGATTCTTACATGCCCAAAGACAGGGAACCACAGACATGCCTTTGTAGAAGGGTTAGAGACTTACTTCTGATGAATAAAATACAGCAAAATTATTGGGATGTTACTTCTAAGACTAGGTTACAAATGACTGTGACTTCTTCCTTGCTAGTACTCTCTTGCTCTTGGTCACTTTGATGAAGCCAGCTGTTTGCCACCTTATGAGCTTCCCTACAGAACGGTCCACAAGGAAATAAACTCTGCCAGAAGCCACTCCGTGAGCTTGGAAGCAGATCAGCTGAGCTGGATTCCTAGCCACAAAACCGTGAGATAATAAATGTTGTTGTTGTTTTAAGGCACCAAGTTTTGGGACAATTTATTATGCAACAAGAGAAAACACTCAGATCTTTTTAACTAATACTCCTAATCTGTTCCCAACACTGAATTTTTTGATTCAGGTATTATATTTCTCTGCTCTCGAATTTTCATTTGATTCTTTTTTAATAGTTTCCATTTTTCCTTTTGAGTTGTTTTCCTTTAAATCTTTGAACATATTTATAATAGCTATTTTAAAGTACATCAAGTCATTGAATAATGTCATTTTGCTCAACACTCTTTCATTAATGCTAATGAGAAAAAAAAGTTGATTCCCGGCTGAGGCCACTGTCTGTGGAGTGCATGCTCTCCCTATGCTTGCCCTGTTTTTTCCAGGTACTCTGCTTTCCTCCCATATCTGAAAGGTGCGCACATAGGTTTACTGGGTGTCTAAACTATACTGAGTATGGGCATGTAAGTGAGCCCTGCAACAGAAGGGCGTCCTGTCCACGGCTGGTTTCTGCCTTGAGCCCTGAGTTGCCAGGACAGGTTCTGGCCACCTTTGAGACTGGACTGGAATAAATGCACTGGAAAATAATTATCTTACCTGTTTTTATTAATCTTTCTTAAATGTATGTATAGTTCACATTTACCTCAATGTTTAATATGAGAAGTGTTTTGGGTCTTTATTTAGAAGTTTGCCGATATTTCTGTGACCAGAAATATGCTGTAGTAACTTAATGCTTGTTTGTATCAACTAGCCCATGGAAAAATTGGTTTCATTATGCATCATTTTGCTTAAAGTTGAAGTTTCCAAGAACCTACTGACAACATTCATTGAAGACTTAGTGTACTTATTTGCTAATTCTATCATCTGTGCCATTTCTGGCTCTGTTTCTATTGATTTTTTTTGTTTTCCTGGTTATAGGATACATTTTCCTGCTTCTTTGCATGTGTAGTAATTTTTGATTGGATGCTGGACAATATAAACATTACATTGTGGAGTGTCTGTATTTTGCTGTCTTCCTTTAAAGAATACCGAGCTTTGTTCTGTCAGGCAATTAATTTACTTCTGGATCAGTTTGCTCTTTCTAAAGCTTTATTAGGCAAAGATTAGAGCAGTCTTTAATACAGCGCTAATTTAGCCATGTTCCTAAGATGTGGCCTTTCTGGGGTCACTACTACACGCTCTGCATGCGCCCCTCTGGTTGGCCAGAACTCACTTTTAGCGTGCCCCAGTAGCTGTTTTCTGACCGGCCTTGTGAGGTGCCACTCTAGGCATGCGTAGTTTAGTATACAGCAAGAGATTCAGGGGCCTCTTTCTGGGGCTCCTTCTCAGTGCAGCCCCCTCCTCCACAAACTTTATTGTGCAAATTTCAGTAGCTTCAGCATCCTCCAGCTCTGATCTCTGCCTCCCAGCTCAATGAAACTGCTGCACTCTCCCTGGGAAACCCTGGAAGAAAGCTGAAGTGATAGTAGGTCTCACCTCATTTGTTTCCTTTCTCTCAGGGCTCATAGTCTTGTACTGCCTGTTTTCCAGGGTTTGAAAACAGTTTCTTTTATTTTGTGCAGTTTTCCAGTCATTTATGATAGAAGGGCTAATCTGTTAGCAGTTACCCTGTCCTGGAAGTAGCCTATGGGAGTCTTGTAAGCGAAACACATTTTGATTTTAATGAAAGAATGGCTTACTTTTTCCATGTCTATAAGAATAACTTAAAATCTAAGCACCCCATTTATTTATTATGAAAACACAATTTGGAGCTTGGCAGGAGGCGAGGGAAACAGCTTTTTCCCATCATTTATCCAGCTGAGAAATCTTTCACACAGAGTTTTTCAGTAGAAAACAGTCCCTACCCTTACCCTCTTCTCAATTAGGATCTCTTCTGATGTTAAAATCAAGAGGAAGAATTTGAGGAAATGGTAATGCAAATCTAGGAAAATGCAAATGCATCACATTTTCCCTTATCCCTAGATAACTGTTTTGTTATTATGGGTCCATAGGTCCAGGTCAACAGTGAAGGGACAACTTAATAGCGAAAATAACGCTTCTCTTAGGGGAAAAAAAAAAAGAGTTGGTACCCTCAAAATGTTTTCTGCTCTAACACATATCAATATTCTGTTCAAAGCAAGTAAATTCTTTCTTGTTTATTAATAAGTCCTATGGAAAAATGAAGGAAGTCTACAGGAAATGTAAGAAAACCCACTAGCCAATTTTGATCACAAACACCTTCTTCCATGTTTCATAGTTTAACAAACATGCCCCCAGCAGCCCCTCGGAGCAGCTGCAGAACCAGATAATGAATACAAGGGGTGAGATGTTCTCATCCTCTGGATGGGGCTCAGAGAAGAATCTCCTGCCTCCTAAATTCAGAGGGTGGACCCTTCCACAGACTGCACACACTACCAAAACACCTCTTTTCCAGGAACTACAGAGACAAACACACTGGTCCCGCCTATCATATGCAGAGGGTAAATAGCAATAATAGGTTAAGGATAAGAGGCTGGTTTGTCTTCTCACTATAACCTTGAAAAGTTCTTCACTGTCCCTCCGTATTTCTTTGTTGAAGAGCTTCACTGGCTCTTGGCCAATTCCAAATTCCAGAAGCAACTTTTAAATGCTCAGAATGCCCAGGCAGAGTTAGAGTCATCGAGCACCGACTGTAGCCCCTGGACAGAAGCTGCTGGATTTCCGGAGGAAGCAGCTGGGATCGCAAATAGGCATGTCTGGTGCACACGTCAGGTGTCACCAGTTACTGACCAGGTCAGTCAATGGGACACATGCAGGGCTGGCTCCCACAGGCTAAGTTTTCAGGGGCCTGGCCAATGGTATCTAGCCCCAGAGAAATGTTCCTTGAAACACAGAGATAGCCTGTTTAACAGCAGATTGCAGCTGGAGGTTAGTGGAAACCCAGCTGAGTCAAAAAACTTAAGTATGCAGTCTGGCATTGGCCGACGCGAGGTGGCCCTGTGCTTACAGTGTTCCTCCACCTTTATCCGGTGGCACACTGCATGTCTCTCCCTCCCACACACTTGGAAAAATTGAGGTGGTCCCCCCGGTTGCCTAAACCCATCTCCCGGCAGCTCCCTTGTTTTGGAAGAAGATGATAAATAAATCAAAATGCACTAAGCAGCACTTCCACAGGCACTCGCCTCCTTCACTGAACGTGCACCTCATCAATCACACTATTGTCTGCTTGAAAGGCGAGCCTTGTAAATGTCATATCCACTCAGGCCCAAGGAGAGGCGCATCCAAATGCAGCAAGGAGTTTTAATTGGATAGTGTAATTAAACTAAAAAACCCCAGCAGACTCTCTTTGACAGGATAGATGAAGACCCCTTTTAATAGGGCTAGGAAACATATCTGTTAAAAGGATGAGGCACTGCCTGCTCCTGATTGTGCTCCAGAGTACTCTTATGAAAAGGCAATTCAATAACTGGGGCATTTAATATGTTAGAGTCCGTTGTGCTCTGTAATCGAGCAGTACTTACCGTATTTGATCTGGAACTTCTGAAATAAGTCCTTGTCAGAGAATAAAGACACAACAGAGCTTGCCCACCTAATGTTAGAAGTGTCTGGATGTCCTGGGAATCGACAGACCCTGAGGATGGGCTGCGTCCCTCTGTGCTACAGGTCCCTGTGAGCGTAAGCGCAAGTGCCCTACTTACTGGGTCTACAGAACGACGACAGGGCCGTGGCCTCCTGCTGCGGGAACAGCTCTTTCATTCGGGTGGCTGCCATCACCCTCACTTCCCTTTCACACGTTTTCGTGAGCATTTAAAGAACATATTCCTGGGTACCTCCCCTTTTAGGACCTGGAATACCTGTCACATAAGTGTGAGCATGCGAGTGTCTTCCCTGGTAGAGCCACCCTTGTCAAATAGGGAGGAAAGAAATTGGATGGTCAGAAAATTCAATGCCTGGGCTGGGGTGTACCCAGGTCAATTTCAGGAACGAAACCCAAGTCCTCCTGCCACTCTTTGTTGGGAGAGGGGGTGGAGGAGGCACACACAGACACACACACTAAGGGCCCGCAGCTCCACAAACAAGGTAACAGTGTTAGTGAGAACACAGGGCTGTCTTACAAGCGGACCATGACAATCTCTTTCAGATGGAATGCTAGTGTCCAAGGTCAAGGTTAGGGACCCAGCATCTGGGGAGACCAAGGGAACTTCTGAGCTGGGGCTCAGGTGGGGTATATAGGTGAGATTTCAGAGTTCCTCGTCTACAGTTTTCCAAACACAGACGCTTTGCTATATTTACAGAAACGTGGGCTCTCAGCAGTCTGATTTTTCTTTTTTTAAGGATGCTGAAGGGGTTGTTTGATGACTGCTTTTACTCCCCCTTACAGCTCCTTGGAACTCTGTCTGCAAACCTTTGAACACTCTGAATACTGGTTTTTCACGACGAGTTGATGAACCCATTAAGGACATATAAGTGAATGTTTATAATCTATGAAAACTGGAAACTGAATTAAAACATCAAATAGCTTTAGGTTTAAATGAAAACTACATAAAAGCATTTCAGCCATCAATTTGGCTATCACTTCTAGCCAGTATGAATTCTGCTGGAAAAGCTATTTTCGTGCAGATGTGGAATTCAATGGGAAAGACTGACTCGTGTACCAACATCAATCAAAATGTCGACTTCCCTGGCAGCTCTCAACAGTAAGGCAGGTTCAAAGGTCACAGGATAAAGAAAAAGCCAAGCTCTGGTTCAGCTCTAATATCTCCTCAGTAGAAGTCTTGCAAAAGTACCCCCTTCTGTATTAGCCTTGCTTTCATTAATCTTCTTGCCATCTTCTTTAACTAGTCATGCAGAACCGCTCGATAGCGAGACGTATAATGGGGAAGGCCCTGTGCCTATTACCGCGTTAACATTCTCTTAAGCCCCCGTGCAACAATGGAATGGGAAGGCACAGGAAATCTGCAACTGCAGGGTGCAGTGCAGGCAATTCAATTACAGCCCGGGCTTACCTATGTACTTCTGACCTATAAAACACAAGAGGCCTTTGTGTCTCACTGGCTTGGCCATTAAGGTTCCTGAAGATCACAACAATGCTGATCTCTTCTGTTTAAGCTAAATCAATGTGGACAAATCATTATTCAGGAGCTTTAATTTAATTAGTAAATTAAATACACTACTTTACAGATCTTGTCAAGTACTTATGAAAAGAAAGATTCATTTAAGCGGGAGGTCACCAATCAGCCCAGCTAATTTAACTCACAACCGTACTTGACTCTCACTGCAGATACTCGGCAGGTTCTGTTCATGAGGAGGGCTTTACAGGGGTGGTTAACCCATAGCCCGAGTTCCTTTCCTGTGTCCAAACAGTGTTTTGGACAAAAACAAACAGAAAACCCAAACAAACAATCCCCCACCAGCATAACCGGCATCAACAGAATCAGATTTCCTTTAAATTATACTATTGCAAGACAGTGTAATCAGGTTACCTCTATTATGTTGCTTCCTTAAGATTTTATATTATCTATACTTAATTGAGATGCAGAGCTTTTTTCAGCTCTAAAGAGGACAGCTACTTTATTAAGGTTTAAATCTGATTTCTTAATGATAGGCTGCTTCCTTTAAAGACCCTAAACCTGCACAGCCTTCTTACGACAAAACCAGAGCTGGCAGGGCTGAGTCTGGTACTTTATTTAAATACGGCCCAGCGTCTCTGACGGGCGCTAGTTTCACAGAAAGATCCTTGCTTTTGTTTCAGTCTTGGAATTCGAGGCTAGCACTTAAAAAGGGAGCCCACTGCATTCAAAGCCTGTGTCTAGAACTGTATAATGATGGAGAATTATCTCTCTACAACCATTTAACCATGTAGTTTCTGATATGGAAACATTTTCCTCTGCTATGTGCCATAAACATCTTTGTTCAGTTACAATGAATTAAAATTAATTCATCTTTTAGAGGTTTGTGACATCCTTCAAAATAGCAAAAGATATCCTAAGGAGTGGCAAAGCCAGACTGAGAAATCACCGATTTGAATAATAATGGCAGCATATGCCTTTTAAAAAAAAATCTAGAAAGGCAGAATTTATTCTTAATTTCTCAGGGCTTTTGATACCCAGATTTTCTCTACTAACTCTTGTAAGAGTCCATATTTATATGTCCAATTTTTTTAAAGGCATGTATCTATTTAGTCATTAAGCTCCAGCTTCTTAAACACTCACAGGGACAGAGCAATAAATCTTCCCTCTGAGAACACAGCCTAAGAGGGAGAAGTTAGGGGAAGGAAAGAGCCACAGAGCTGCTATTTATGGAGCGTGGCTTCAGAGCCTGGTCTTTCTGATTCCACAGCACATGTAATTATGCGTCCCTCTGCGGGCGCTCTGATGCCCGGTCCCATTGCCAGTCGGCCATTCACGTACTTTTTGGATATGGCATCAATTAAACTTGAGTCGTGTCCCTTATGACGACCAAATTAATGGTTTGACAGCGGCTTTCTCAATAAACACTGCAAAGTGGCCATATCCGAAGGTTTTAAAAACCATTTCTTTTTTGTTCGAAATTCTGACAAACATGTCTCAAGTAAGCCGGGAACAACTTCATTATCCTCCCAACACTTAATGCCTTTTGTAGAGAAGGCTGTTTAATAAACGTTTGTTGTGTTTTTGAAACTAAATTATTCTAGCTGGTCACAGGTTCCAGTCTTCAGCAAGACACTTGTGTTACGAGAGATAAAAACATGAAAAAGGAAATATATTGCAGAAATCAAAAACCTTATCTACTTCTAGACTCTCTCTCTTTGCCATAATTCATTCAAGAAGGCCCCAAGAATAATTTTTGATGTAAACGCTGCTACAAACATACATCACTATGCTGATAAAAATCACAGGCTAAACTTATGAAATATAGTGACTTTCATTTCTTTTAGTGCTGTTAAAATAACTTTTTTCTAAGGTTCAACAGACACAAAAGATAAAAAGGTTACCATTAATCCTTAAAAAAAAAGAAGCAGCTCAGTAGATTAATTCTGTGGTCTGATGATGGTCTTGAAGATGAACTTTTTATAGATTAACTCAGTGAATTAATTTGATGAAGATACTGGAAATCATAAAAAAACCAGCATCAAGCTGATTCATTTAATACATCTTTGTTTGGGCACTTTACAACATAAATTATGCTGAGTAACTTTGGGTTTCTACACTCTGCCTCATTAGGTTCAATTCTGAGGCAGCCCTGTGCTACAGAAACCAGGTCCTTGGTCAATCCGCCTGGCATGGAGATGGGGTGGGAGAGAGGGGCAAACCCCAAACAGATAAATACAGCACTGTGTGAGGTGCTGCGCTGTGTGCAAATTCCTGGGGGCAAAGTTACAGGGGGAGGGGCCTGATGTATGAGCTGGATCTTGAAAAATGGGAGGCTGGGCACAGGAAGATGGAGGTGTCCCTAAGTTAGATGGTCAGGATGAAGGTGTATTCCAGGCAGAAGCACAGATTTTGAGGTATGTTGTATACAAGTAGTTCACAGTGACCACAGCCAAGTTCAAAATGGGAGGTTATGGGCTATGAGCCTGGAGTGGTCAATGTCTGTAAGGGCTATGTTGAGGATTCTGATTTTCATTATAAGCCTGTAACTCTCAAGAATTTGTTTAGAGATTTGGAATATAAGGAAGCAAGCAAGCAAGCAAGCAAACAAACAAAAAACAGAAAAAACCCAACCCAATCAAACCGCACAAAGAAAAAAGTCTGAAAAAATGAAGATAGTGTAAGGAGCCTCTAGGACAAGTTCAAGTGCACCAACATTTATATCATGGGGGTGCTGGAAGGAGAAGAGAGCAAGAAATTGAAAACCTATTGGAAAAAAATGACAGAAAACTTCCCTAATCTGTTGAAGGAAATAGACATGCAAGTCCAGGAAGCCAGAGAGTCCTAAACAAGATGAACCCAAAGAGGCCCACACCAAGACACATCATAACTAAAATGTGAAAGGTTAAAGACAAAGAGAGAATTTTAAAAGCAGCAAGAGAAAAGCAGGTAGTTACCTACAAGCAAGCTTCCATAAGACTGTCAGTTAATTTCTCAGCAGAAACTTTGCAGGCTAGAAGGGACTGGCGAGAAATATTCAAAGTGATGAAAAGGAAGGACCTACAACCAAGATTACTCTACCCAGCAAAGCTATCGTTTAGAATCAAAGGACAGATAAAGAGCTTCCCAGACAGGAAAAAGCTACAGGAGTTCATCAACACCAAACCAGTATTACGTGAAATGTTAAAGGGTCTTCTTTAAGAAGAAAGAAAAAAAAAAGATAAAAGGTATGAACAATAAGATGGCAATGAATACATATCTATCAACAATTGAATCTAAACCCCAAAATAAACAAACAAGCAGAACAGAAACAGGCTCACAGATACAGAACATTTTGACGGCTGACAGATGGGAGAGAGGTTAGGGGTATGGGTGAGAAAGGCGAACAGATTAAGAAGTACAGCATAGGGGATATAGTCAATAATACTCCAATAACTATGTATGGTGTCAGAAGGGTACAAGATTTACGAGGATGATCACACTTAGTAAGTTATATAATGTCTAATCACTGGGGCATACACCTGAGATTAATATCATATGTCAACTGTAAATGAAAAATAAGATGATTCAAAAATTGTTTTTTATCAGTTGACTTTTTAAATGCAGAATCCCCAACTAAAAGAAAGTAAAGCTCCTTTGGTTGAAGAGGAAGCCTTAAATGCCCAACTCTGCACCCCCACCACGCACACGTGCGTGAACGCACGTCCATGAGGCCCCGAGAGCCCAGAGCTCTGAGGAAGATGGTTTGAAAAGCACACTGGTAGGGGACAGGGACTGAGGCAGTGTCTTCCTGTGGCAGTGTGCTTCTTTGTTCAGAAAAGCATCACAATTTCTAGGTCTCTGGACCAGAGTGTGAGAGGAGGAAACCTCGGTAGGGCCCACAGGTGCAGTTTCACACAGAACCACCTGGTAGATCTGAAAGCGAGACAAAAGATCCTCTTGCTGGAGCGTCAATACTGAAGTGGTGCGGCCCACGTCTGCTCTGGAGCTCCAGTGCTTGGAACCTGGCCTCACTCACAGAGATCGTGACTGAATGACCCCAAGAGGCAACTGGGAGGTGGTGGTGATGCATCATTTCTTCACTCCCCACACCTTTCAGGACCTGAATCACAGCCTTCCTTGGCACAATGAGTGTCTGGAGGTGAGTGTAAGGGAAACCTGAATACTGTTTCTAGTTCTCTCCCTAACCTTCCCACTCTAGCTCATCCCTGTATCCAACTTGTATGCGACTGTCTTTCATTTCTCAGACACTGGAGAATTTATAAGATGTTACCTTTCAATGCATCCTGAGTTCTTGGGAAGAAGGATGCTAGAACAATGACATCTTTATTGACCAACAAGCTGGAGCAAGAGAGATTAGGAAGATGTTTATCTAAAGGCGAGGGAATCTGGCAGCCTTGGAGCAAGGGGCCCAGAGCAGTGGGCAAGAGTCTTGCCAGCCCGTTCCAGCAGCCATCACAGAGTGGAGGCCTCACTGGGGTGATGGGAACGGTGGGAAGGCGGGTGGACTTGGCCTTCCCTTTTCCCCCCGTATCACTAAGCTCTCCCCCCGTGCCAGTGTGGCCTGTGCCCAGTGTGCAGGCCTCCTTCTGGGGCTCTGTGCTCTTTTAGGCCCCTGTTTAGTCAATATTATCTCAAAAATTTAAACCATATTCTTAACAGTTACTGGCTTTTATATCTCTTATCATTCCTTATAACATTTGTTCTCAAATTAGTTGACAATGGAAAATAACAGATTAAGAAAAATTAGACACTCAAGTTGTATTGGAAGTTACCAAATCAGAACCTACTGGGCTGGGCTGTGGGCAACTGCATTTTAAATGAACTCTGCAGGCAATGCTGATATGAACCAAACTTTGAGAACCACTGTCTCCCAGCCTTATCTAGCTGACTAATGGGTCCTTATATGGTTTAAACTTTCTTCTTCCGCGGAGGAATTTCAGTGTGATCTGCGTCCTTTGTGTCCCTCAATGAGAACGAAGTACTAAAAATGATCGATCTAACTGCTATACTCAATTACTTAACTGCAAAAATATAATATGCCAAAATATACAACCAGAGTGTATCTACTTTCATAATTTAAGCAGAGGACTGCCAATCTGCAGCGATCTCTTCTGCAGGACCAGGAAGGAGTTTAATTACGAACTGGTAGGTCCAGCAACTGCCAATAATCTGAAGGGTGGGGACACTTCCGGCAGGATGGATGTCTAAACCTAGTCTTTGGCTGACACGGGAAATCGGCCCCCCAGCTTCCCTTAGTCTGGCACGGAAAGAAGGCAGGTCCAGGTCTAACTGTCCAAGCCCCCCAAAAAGGGAGGAGGAAGGGAGCACAGAGTGAAGTGAGGGCTCTGGTGACTGCAGATTCTCAGCAGCAATCTGCCCCTCCTCCCCCTGCCCCCAGGGCGAGGCTGCTGGGGTCAGGAGCTGTGAGGTTCTCTGCTGCCATCAGGACTGAGCAGGATGGGGACCCATGTCAGGCTCTGGGCACCATAATACAATCCCCTTTGATTAAAAGAAATTTCTGGTAATGAATTAAACAGACCCAAGGAAAAAAGGACACGGTGGTAATATATTCTCCTGGCACCCAGCACACAGAAGGGGAGAGGGGGGAGAGAGAGAGGAGACATAAATAAAAGGGACTACTCACTGGGGCTTTTTTCTTCTGCAAGGTCACAGGCACAGAGCAGGTCAGAATCGATTGAGATGGGTTTCTGCTTAATCCAAAACTTAGTGCTGGCTTTCTGATTCGTAACAGGGTCTATCTCTACTTTGTCTCCAGAGATACCTGTAAGGCCGAGGGGAGGACAAAAAGAGAAGCCACAAGAAATGGAAGGTGTAAGTGATTTCAGTGTAATCATTTGCCCTGCTTTGTAAATCATAAATTGGATGAACATCAGCTCTTTCTTAGGGCTCTGGGGAACGCCATGGCTTAAAACAGACATAAGGAGATTTCCAACGGCAGAGAGAAGTCACACAGTCTGGCTTCCTGGGCGGGTGAGGTCAGGGGGTGAACAACCAGAAAAATATTAAGAAATACGCCTTCTTAGATGTAACAGAGATACAATATAGAGTTTACCTACATGGTGTTAATCCTATATTACCTTTTTAATTAAACTATAATATAAGGTTTGTTTAAAAACCAATTATGGTCAGGTCTTTTCTGTTGTTGTTTTTTTAGAATAAGATCTGTGTTGGACAGGTAAATCTGTAATATCACCTATGCCTAAAAAGCAAAGCTATCAATGAAGAGTTTCTCATCTGGAAAAATCTTACAAACTAAAAATAGGAAAAATCTGTCTTCCCTTCTCTGACATTAAATAATGATCCAAGCTATATTTAAAGGAGGTCACTGGAGGATCAGAGAGTCCTTAACATAAAACCTTCGGAGTTGAAGTCCTGGGGCCTGGCTTCCCGCTGGGGAGGCCCCTCCTCCTCGGAGGGGGAGCCAGCAGCGGGTGTGAGCGGCATGCAGCAAAGACTTTACAGCAGGACTCTACAATAGGATGTCACACACTGGTGTTCAGGTTTCATTTTCAGAACTCTGAAAGGCTGACACACGCGCAGTGACTGGGAGCAAAGGTGTTCGGAGAACAAAGGTAGCGCCCAGCAGGGATGGTGTCCTGGCATGCCTGTGCCGCTCACAGCACTGCTGTCCTGGTGTCCCTGGGTGGTAATGCTCAGCCTGGCACACAGATCCTAGGCTACATGCTTTTTTTTTTCTGCTGAAAATCGAGGGCTTCTGTTCATGAAGTGAGACAAAAAACCTTCAATATGCCTTCTAGAGTGGGCCCCAGATGGAATCTTGAAAGTAATTAATTTTCAGGCCATAGTTTAAAGGTCAGGGTCAATGTGAAAAGAGCAAAATGAAGTAAAGGTAAAAGAAATAAAACAATCAAATGTACATACTGTAACAGAAAAGACAATCAGAGTTAATATATTTCATACTGTGGATCGTCCTTAGAAATTTTTCAGTACAACGCAGGAAAACTTAGTAGGCCAAAAGAAAAAGCAGATAAAAGAAACAGTTCAATTAAAACAACAACAGCAGCCCTGACTGGTGTGGCTCAGTGGACAGAGTGCCGGCCTGTGCACCAAAAGGTTGCTGGTTCGATTCCCAGTCAGGGCACATGCCTGAGTTGTGGGCTAGGCCCCCAGTTGGGGACATGTGAGAGGCAACCACACATGGATGTTTCTCTCCCTCTTTGTCCCTCCATTCTCCTCTCTCTAAAAATAAATACAATCTTTAAAGCAACAACAAAAACACAACACCCCCACAATAACCACAGTCTGGGAGCAAATTTAAAATTAGAAGAGAAAACATGTACAAACAAAATTCTAGTGATGAGGGGCGCCACACACTTCACTTGGCTCTGTTGTGTGTGATGGATAAAGAACCCCCACACGGCCAGACAAAGGCAGGAGACGACACACAGACTGCACGGAGTCCCGTCTGCCGTCTTCAGAGGAGGAGATGCAGTGCGGCGACTTAACCCTGCCATTACTCCGTGGTCTTTGGAAAAGACGCACAATTGGTATTTTTTATTAATCGAATGCTGGAATTTGTCATTAGACATATTTCAGGAGCACCATATTTCAATTAGGCATAATGTCATAAGTCCAATTGACTCTGGACGTTCGGGTCTAGATGATTTCAGGAGGGTGAGAATGTATCAGGAGACCGATTTTATTACATTTCACTTAAAATAGATTACGACCACCCAGTTACGCTCTCCCCTCCGATTTGGTCATTAATTGCTAAAGGTCTGGACATGTCTATAGTTCCCTGAAAGAAGAAAAGTACTTATGCCATGGTTGTTGGTAGCAAGTGGGTTTTTTTCTGGCCCCTCTCCTTATGCTTCTTATTTTGACATTTATAAAAGTCAGAAAGAGCAGAGCAAAACAAATGTGCATATCTCTTATGTGGAATAGATCCTGCCCGCATTTCTTTCTCAGTGAGAGAGGGGGAAAAAATCATCACCAGAGAGACACGGCTTTAAAATTTTGTTCTACGGCCCTGCAACTCCTGAAGCCGTAGTCAGTCAATATTGTTAATGTACCTTGTTAATTTGATAGGATTTGTCAGGTAACTCCACTGGAAAATTATATAAAACTGTTCCAGATGAAAAGATGATAGTGACATGAATTAAAGTGATAGAACAACAGTGGAATATAAACCAGAAATGACACCCAAAGTGGCTGTTGATTTATTGCTGTACTGAGTTTGGTTCTGGGCTCCCATGTATATTAGTGCTACAAATCTGGGTCCATTTAGCAGAGGGATGCTCATACATACATCACCAGCTCCTGCTCCAAGCCAAGGTCACTCCCCATTGCATCAATCTTTTCAACAGAGCCTACTTCACAAAGCAGGACTTTTGTAACCATCTCAGATGTAACAGACTCTCGTCCTCTTTCATCTTTCTTTTATCATGTAAAGTACACTTTAACTTCTATTATTTTTATCTGCAAATTGTTACTGTATAGTTCATCAATTACGGGCTGTATCTCTACATCAATTGCCTAAGCTCTGCTCGGCCACAGGAACACTTTCCCAATGACGCCCTTTCCTGGGGTAACTGTGCAGTCAGTCACTGTTCACAGAGGAGAACCCCAAGTCTGGGGTTTGGGAGTGAAGACGTGGGAGATGGATGCACTAGGTTCAAGATGGGCAGGCAGGTGGAGCGCCATTTAAACAATTGGTGTGTTCCAAAAAAGTTGTGTTTAAATCAGATTTTTTTTCTGAATCAAATCACATTCCCCACTGACTTCTAGTTCCAGAGATACTTTATCTTCATTTTGGATTGATCTGTAATTGGCAAGGGCCCTCAACACTTTAGTTTTAAGTTTCTCTGCCCTGCAGGCTTTCAGTCAAACAGTTAATGATCTGTAAAGCATTTGCCTGCCTAGAGGAGTCACTATTTAAAGGAACCTGTAGGGGAATCTGTCCTGAGGGGAAAACTCCTTTTGTACATTAAATAATCTCAGCCTACTTGAGATGTGTGTAAGTCTCAGCTCTTTAAGTAGGGCATGTGGCCCCCCAGGACCCTGCTTGCTCTTGCTGGAGAAGTGGCGGCCCTCTGCCTCTCATCCAGGGGCTGGTCGAGCAGTTCCCCCAGGTCCCTGAGCACACCCAGACCCCACTGCTAAAGAGAGTCCATAGAACCCAGCCTGGAAGCATACAGAGTCCTCTTCTGTCCCTGACCTGGGAGTCTGAGGTCTCCTTCTTGGCTGGAGCTGGAAGAGGAGGCAGACTGGTGGAGAGGAGACCAGTTGGGAGGCTGGTGCCACAGTCTAGGCCAGGCCAGGGCAAGGAGGAGTGAACATTGACTGGCACCAACTATGTGCCGGCATGGTTAGAAATCCTTTGTGTGCACTGATTCAAGTCTCACAACCTTACCAAGTTGGTTGCTACGTTTATCCCTGTTTTATAGATGAGGAAACGGAAACACAGGGAGGTTAAGGAACTTGCCCAAGATCAAATGGCTAAAAAGTGGCAAGGCTGGAATCTGAGAAAGCGAGGCAATCTGGGTCCAGAGAGTGTCCTCCCAGCCACTACTCCCTTCTGCAAGACCTGTGCTAGGGGTTTTACCCAACACACCCCAGGAGAGGGTGTGCTTGCCGAAGGTTGGAGAGCTTTTAAGTGGAAAAGCCATCTCACACCCACAGCTTTCTGGTCCCCAAACACAGTGCTTTGCTCTGCTCTGCACAGACTCGTTCAGCTGAGTGAAGAGGACCTGGCGAGGGATGCTGCCCGCCCTGTCTTCAGTCTCCTTTCTCGATTTTCAACAAGGAACAAAGCAATGTCCAAATGTGACAACACACGCACACTTGCTTCGTTCACACATGGGGAACTGGAGCATGAAACCCTATCAATACCATCATCATCATCATCATCATTTCTGGACCACTGAGCACGGTTTAATTTCCCTGGCTAAAGTTGTACTGTAAAGTCACTGAAGGAAGGGCGGAGGCGCTGCTTACAGTGTTACCACGCCCTATTTTTAAGTAATTCAAGTCATAAACATACGTCTCAGAAAACAAGGGAAGCTGGCTCTTGTTAAGTTTACTTTTCTCTAATTTAAATGGCCAAACAGTCAAGGACTCGTTAATCCAGCCATGAAGGAATACAGCAGGACCATGAAAAATTATGTGTGCGAAAAGCTTCGACTTGGAAAAATTCTATGTTTTGTGGAAAGGACAAAAAAATATTTGTAGAAAGAGATGAAAAGAATATGCTCCCAACTGGTCAGTGGTCAACTCTGGCTAGCAAGACTATGTCCTTTCCTTTTCTGTATTTTTCCAAAATAAAAATTTCACCCCAAATAAATCCAAGCCTTTTTAAAAGTTGACTCTTTTTTTCCTTTTTGGTTTCTAGTTCAGATTTTAGCACAGCTGAGTTCTGTAATGGATAACCATGAAAAGGGATCGTAACTGAAGGTTACGTCCATCTAGCAGTTCTCAAGTAACCAAAAGACTAGGCTGCTGGGAAGGGCTCCAGGGGTGGCCCGATGCCCGGCCCGATGCCCTCTCACAGTGGTGCCCCGTGACGGCACGTCCGGACAAAGAGAGCATGGGGGCCGGCCCGAAGTTCCTCGGAGACAAGGGAGGCCATTTGTCTCCTTCCGCAGGTCTCCCCCACCCCCTACTCACCCACAGCCACCTGTCATGACCTTTTCATGCTCCCACTGCTGACGGCTCCCAGACACAGTGGTCCAGCTTCACTGGAAGCAAACGATCACACCGCCTGTCCAAGGCAGGAAACACCGCCTGACTGCTGTCCTGTCCCACCGCCAGCATATGAACCCCTCCTTCACAAGGCAGCTCAAAGTAAACAAAAACCCAACTCTAATGTCCGCACAGCTCCCTGGGGAGAGGATCTGTCCAGGGCTGTGGTGTTTACAAGGAGACCCTTGTCTGTTTCAACTAACCAAGTGATCTCCATACAAGGACATTAGCACTATGTGTCCTCTTCTGCCAACACGGACTGGGCCTCGTCCGAGCAGCCCTGGTGCTGGGCCCCTCGGTGGGGAGGCTGACCGAGAGCTTACTGCGACCTGCCGGGAAGGCAGCGGGAGCCCGTTTCAGACTTAGAGGCAGTAGTGCAGAGAGGTGAGGGGCAGGGGCTTTGGAGCCCGAGAGGTCTTAGTTCAAACATCAGCTTTCCTATCTCCTAACTACGTGACTGGCTGACTTGCTATAAAATGGTGATGATTCACAGTACCGACCTCATGGGCTTGTTGTGAGGATTAAGTGAAAAGACTTGTAAAGTGCTTGGAAGAACATGAGTTCATAGCTAGTGGCCCGTACTACTCCTTCTCAGGACTAGTATTGTCCAGAGTGAGTCATGGGGCTGGGACACAGATTCTGTGACAAGGGTCAGACTAGTAGAGCCCAGGCAGCCACGGAAGGGATGTGAACGAGGGACCTGCTGGCCCCAGCCCGGGGGTGAGGGGAAGTCTCCCTGGGGCCTGCTCTAGACCCCAGCCTTGGAAGGACCAGGATCCACAATGACTGTCCAGCTGGGAAACCACTGTCCTCATATCCATGAGTCCTTACAGTAACCTCCCATCACGAGGGGTCACACTGGGTGCCTCCTTCCAGTGACCTCTAAGAGTTCATTAGGGGGAACACTCCCATACCCGGAGCTGTGGAGGTATGTATGTGCGCGAGGGAAGCCCCGTCCTATAGAGCCTCTTGGTTATTAATTTGGAGACCCTGATTTTGCCAGCACACTTCCATGACGTTACCTCGTTCTCCCTCGATGAGCTTGACCTTCCTCCTTTGTAAAATGGGGCAACAACAGTACCAGTTCCTGAGATCTCATGAAAATGGGACGGCAAAAGCATGTAATAAATTTAGGGAGAGTGCCTGGCACATAATAAGAGCTCCATTAATTATTCTGGAAACTATTACTGAGGATGAACCTCAGCAAGGTGAAACGATGCCTTCACTCAGCGTGAAGCAAGTCTGTAAGCAGCAAGCTGGGGCTGAAGCCCAGGCCTATCCGACTAGTCTAGTGTGTTCTGACCCATCAGCTGTTCCCTAGTGTCCCAGAGGGATGTGCTTGACTCTCAGGAGGCAGCTTCTGTGAGACACACTTAAGATGCCCCTTTAGCAAGCTAAGACACCAGCCTGGCAGAAACTACGGCATTTGACACTCCATGCCTCAGTGTATCTCCTGAGTTATTGTTTACTTGCTCAGACATGGAGAGCTGTGGTTCATTCATCAATTTCCTACCACTCTGAATCTAAGACTACAAAATCCCCACTGTTGTTAAATCCTGGAGTAGCTTTTTATACAATTCCACAATCCTCTTGTCTTCAGGTTACCTAGAGCCCAGGAAAGCCTGGAGAAGTCTCCTGGGAGTGCCACTGAATGACTCTTTGCCAGAGTGGATTTCATTGAATCTACACAGCCAATCGATAGCACCCACAGAGCAGCCAGGGAAGTCTCTGAAACTTGTCTGAATTTACACACAGGATCAGACACATAGGCTGCTTGGGCTTAACGAGACCTCAGAGATCACCTCATCTGGGGTTTTCATTCTCTATATGAAAAGACTGGGGCTCAGGGCAAGGATAGGACTTGTCTGATGTCACCCTCTGATGACAGAGCTGTAACCATAACTCTTATCCCCATACTCCCTGGCCAGGGCTTAAACAGACCGGCTCTCCTGCCTCACTACGCAAAGCTTGTAAAGTGGGTATATTCACTCAGTGATCAAATGCATTACAGTACAAAAACCACGGCCTTGGCAATATTTAGAAACCCAAAATAGATGACAAAGTCATATTGTGGGTCACAGCTACAACGAAACCCAGCAGAGCTTGACATGTCTCCGATCAAGTGAGATACTGGGGCCCAGGATCACTGGTTCCGTTCGAGGGGTAACCATCCGAGACCATTTGGGAACCCAGCTAAAAGCTGCCAATTCCAACGTGTGGTGACAAATCTAGGCGCGCTTGACTAGACCACTGTCCTTAGACGCAAACTAAGGGGTGGCCTGAACATGAGTGAGACCGTGAACATCAGCAACGCTCGGCACAGTCCTCCACATAAGGGTGGAGCTTACAGACTGAGACCTGGGACTGTTTAATTCCAGTAACACCTGTCCTCAGGTGAGGGCTACATTCTCTCTGTAGAGAGGGCAGTGACAAAGATTTTGTGCTGGGGCAGTTAGATCTCCAAAGGAAGTATTGTCCTGGTACACAGACACCTCTGGGAGCTTACAATGTGAGTCAGGAAGCAGTTTCCTAAGTAATTTATAACGTCACTTACAGGGTGGGAAACCCAGGTCTTCCCCATGCCAGGCGCAGGCACACTGCTGGAGCTCAAGTGCAGAGGATGAGGAAGTGGTAAAAGTGGGCAGAACCCTGACGACCTCTCAGATATCCTATTCCATTCATTCCATGACGCTAGCCATTCTCAACTTTCTCAAGTTCTCAATTCTTTCTCAGCCACCTGAGGAACCTGACATGTTGTCATCAGGAATTCTCGAAGAAGCAGATCTGGGAGCAGGCAACTAGAGGAAGGTACACAGTTGGGAAAAGCCCCTAGAGTTCGACACCCCAGTCAGGGGGTTTCCCTCTCAACCCCACCACTATGTTAATCACTAATAGGGTGAGGGAATTTTCTTGGAGGCAGTCTCGGCAGCCTCTGCCGTGCTCTCACAAGTTCATTAGTGCTTTTTAAGTTCCATTCCAGATATGGACCAGAAAATGTTGCCACAAAAGGGACAGAGCAATCATTTGATACTGGGACTGCCATCTTCAAATTACTCGATGGACTCATGGATTTTGGAGTGAAGCACGGTGCATGTCTCACGCTCATTTTAGTGTCTTTGACTAGAGGAGGCTTAACTCCTTAGTATTCAAAAAGAAAATGAAACACAAATGTGGAAGGAAGACCAATCCACTTCTTAAGAACATACGTTTCCAGATCATGTAATTACATGAATATATACTACAGATACCCCATCAGGAAATAACAGGGCACTGTTTTATTCATGCAGCCACAGAGAGCGAGTTCCAGCATCAGAGTGAGCCTGAGGGGTAATCAAGTCCAGGCCACAAATGTTCGCTTTCACTCTCGTAGTCTCGGGTTGTTAACGTGTTTAGGTTTGCATATTGTATGAGGGGGGACCCAACCTCTCCCAGAATTATCTTCTGGAGGGCGGGCCCCTTGTAGTACAGGCTTCCCCTCTAGGTGAGTGTTCTAGGAACCCATCTCTACCAGTGCATACCAGTGGGCATTGCTGTGCGAGGCCGCGTTCGGCTTCAGTGAATTTTTTTGAAGACTCTTTCAGCACGTTTGCCCATTTCCTGACGGGTGATTTACGAGCGCATCCACCCACACTGTGCTGAGTGTTCAGCAGTTTTTGACCAAAAACTGGCATGACCCCTGTGCCCCACCCTCCCTATTCACCCTATCTCGCCCTGAGCAACTTTTTTTTTGTTTCCCTGGATGAAAACGTCCTCAAAGGGAGATGTTTTGCCAATATGGAAGATGTGAAACAAAAAATGGCAGAAGCACTAAAAGGCTTCAAAATCGACAAGTCCAAAAACTGTTTTGAGCAGTGGAAAAAAAGTCTCCATAGGTGTATTGTATCAGATGGAGAGAACTTTGAAGGTGACTTAAGTTTAAACATGTAAGAGTACACAATTTTTTATAAATAAATTCCAAGTTGATTTTGGCCTCCCCTTGCATATTAAAAAATAACACTGCAGTAAAACTTTCCTTGACTTACAGATATTAACTAGGGGTTAAATAGTAAATGCAACAGGACAGATAAACTGGGGAAGACACTGGATGGCAAATATGCTGCCCCTCATCCTGCTCAGTCCTAGACCAGACATTTTTAATCAATCGCAGAGTTTCCTCCTGCTGCCCTCAGACGTGGTTCAGGAGGCTGCGTCAGCACAATGCTCTGGGCAGCCCTTAGAAACCGGACTGGAGTCGGTTTCTGAGATGCAAGTTCACTGTCTTCTCTAAGATATGTGCTACTGCACTTGGTAATTTTGATAAGTAACTACTGTGAACACAAGTATTATGATTATACTTGTGGATTGTTTTATGAAGAGATAAGGGAGGTGACCTTTTTGGAGAGGTTCTTTCATAAAACAGTCTCTATCTGCAAATGCAACACAGGCTCTGTATATCCCATACAGAACTGTGAGGCTATATAGCAACATGACACAGATAGTATATTGTGTATTTATACTGTGGTATGAGTTCAAGGCATATTATGTTTCCCTTTGGTGACAGAGGACGGTCTACACTGACAAATGATTAGGTGAAAGAATCAAGTCAGCACAAGTGGCACAACTATCAAAGCATTCCTCAGCCTGAGACTGTGTTCAGGAAACCAGGCTGACCTGCCCTGTCAGTGAAAACAAGCCCTGGACAGAGAGTTAAGGGGTAAGAAAGTCCTTTGCATACTCTGAGGTTGTGTTTCTCAAACCCCACAATTAAAGGGAGACTGTGAGCCAGGGGGTCTGGGATGAGGTCAGGGACTCGGTGACTCTGACGTGGGGTAGGGGCAGGGAGCACGGTTGTGGGGCGCGGTGTGAAGGAGAGGTACACGATGGCAGCGTCGTGGCCCTCTCTGCCTTATTCTTCACATGGGTTTCTGGGCGGCCCTTTGGCAGGTGCCTCACAGCTGGCTTCTGCCAGCCAGCCAACTAATACTCATTGACAGTAAACTACGGGCTTTCTCAATCACAGCTGGCATTCACCATCTGACCCTTTTCGATTTTCCCCAAACCTACTGCACCCTGGTAGTCTTGGCGTGTTTGGGTTGCACCCATGTCTTAGGGCCTGAGCCTATGGTCAGCCACACAGGATCAGGCAAAAGGAAGATCAAGGGATAAAAAAACTTCAACGTGGCCCGAGCTCAAGCAAGGGCTACACTCAAAGGGCATTTGTACTTTTAGGTCAAGCACAGAGGGACGCAGACAAGACAACACATCCCCAGAATGTTTTCAGGAAATAAGGAATGGGCAGGGATGGCGGCTTTGTTCGGGGAGCTTTCCAAAGCAGGGACGGCAAGCCAACAACTCCAACGACTGGCAGGAGCTGCTCATCAGGCTGTGTCAGGCAGGATTCCGAGGTCAGGTCCAGGCCCAGGGGGAAGTGCAGCTACCGACCAACGACGTGAATGGAGGGTGAGATAGCGGCACCCGTGCCACACGGACACTGAGCGCCAGACGCCAGGGTAGGGAGAAGGCCGAGGGACGTGCGAGCATTTTACAACCGGCTAAACGGAGCACTCACGTCCTTTGTGAAGGTCAGGCACTAATGACTGAGGCATCTGTGGCCTGAGGGACTGAGTCCAGCACCTGACTTGGGTTTCGGTCCCAGTTCTCCTACTGGGACTGGCTACCCCACTGTGTATCTGCTGGCGCAGGGTGAGGGGACGGGAGTTATTGCCTGTTAGGTAATATTTATGTGCCAGTGAACACTGAATGCTTTACACACATCACGTTATTTCATTAACTCCTCCAAGCCTGTCCTCTCAGTCGTGAAGTGGGCGTGACATCATCAGTGTGCTGTGTGGGTGAAACAAGGTAACAGGGAGAACGTCCCGTATACTGGACGTTGTTACAGAACTAGAGGGTGGTGCAACGGCGACTCGTGTTCTAGGCGTGATTAGCAGCCAGCCTCAGACAGCCCTGGGTTCTGATCCCAGCCTCCTTACCTACTTGGTTTTTCCCTGTACCCCAGATTCCTCGTATAGAATATGGAGATAATATCAGTACTATCTCATAACAATGCTATAATTATAGGGGACAAAAGTGTAAAAAAGTGATGAGCAGAGTGCTTGGCACACAGTAAGCACTCGGTGAACAATAACTGCTTCTAAAGACTGTGATTCTTCTTGTTACCATTATTTTAAAAGATCAGATCTGTGCCATGGGTTTCTTTAACAGACTCCAGTAACCTTTCCGATCATAGAAAGTCTGGCAGAAAACTTGTTTAACTTCAGGTCCTGCAGATCAAAGTCTGACCTCTCACCCCTGGCCTCGGAGACAAGTGGTGGATGGTAACACTGGAGCAGTGGCCACTACGGCCCGACAGAAGACAAGCAGCTGTGCCGGCACCGTGGAGCCTGGGAACTGCGACCCTAGCTGTGTGCTCTTTCGTGCCACGGAGTCCGAGTGGCCGGGAGGTTTCTGTGGACTCAGCAGGGCCGCCAGGTAAATGCCACACACAGACACTACTTAGTGGCACTTGCCATAGGGGGCAGGTGAACCCCCCGCTCTGCCTGACACAGGATGGACGAGCGGAGGCGGCTCTCCATCAGTGTCGGGGAGGATCTGAAGCACCTGGCCAGGCAGGGGAAATGAAATAAATTACTTACTGATCTCAGGACCCGGCCGCTCACTTGAAGGCTCACAAAGGGTGTGCTGACTGCTGCCCTGCGCCCTGCGGTAGGCTCCGTTTGGGAAAGGAGGCATTTCTGGGCTGCTGTGTGCAGGATTTTGGTGTTGTCCTTGGATGAAAGGGCATTACCATCTGCTTTGCAAAGTGGGACAGAGGGTCTTAAGTTACTTATCTGAATTCATGTACATGGGGTAGGAAAGGAGTGTATTTTTTCACTGCACAGTGCAGTGCCCATGGGCACAGTTTACCTGATTGTCAAAACATTCCTCAGGACTAATCAATGAAGTTTCTGCTTACAATGCTAAAGGCTGAACTTAAACTGTAACAGAAACATTTTGATGTTTCAGGAGCTCCTCAGAGCCACAACTTTCCACCAGAGGGCGCCATGTGTACCAGTAGAAGCCTCCAGAGGTGACTAGGACCTGGCGTCCAGTCTCTTTGCTGAGAACCACCGCTCTAGGGAGATACTTGTATCATTGTCATCATCCATTTCCACCTGGGAAGTCCCACTGTGGCTACAAAGAGCCACTACCTAACCTGAGTGATGTGGTCCAAGACTTTCAAGATGGTGGGCTGGAAGTGAAAGCAGTAGGCAAACTAAGAAATAGTGACAGTAACCACAACACTAAGATAAGCTACCGCTGAGAATACAGCTTCCATGCTGTCGTACAATCTCGAAAGGTTAGCACAATTTGCATCTTGTGAATGACAAACATGAAGACCGATCAGGGAAGGGACTTGTCCAAGGTCACACTGCTGGGAAGTAGAAATGCTGGGGTTCAAACCCAGTCCTGACTGAGGAGCTTGGGCTCTTCTCCCAGATCCTTTCATGGACCTTTTCCTTTAAATGAATATAGAGGGCAGAATCTGGTGAATCCAAGTCTGGCTTTTTGCCTTTGGAAAAAAGCAGGGGGAAGAGGCTCAGGATGCTGGTACTGCACTCAAGCATGTGCAAACTGGATGTCTGAGTAGCATTCTTATTTTAGTAAACTCTTCACTGAACATATACCAACAGAAAGTACATAATCGTAACAATGTATGTGATTGGACTGCCACGAAGTCTATGCACTCATAGAATCAGCACCCAGATGAGGAACAGGACTTGACCAGCCTCCCGGAAGTTCCCCCTCTCGTGCAAGCTCCCCAGGATAACCACCATTATTACTTCTACACAGTAAGTTATTTTTGTATATTCTTGAATGTTATATAAATGGAATCATACAGTATGTACTTTTACCACGCTTTTTGGATATGGTTTGTTTTTGAACATTTTTTTTAACCGCTTTAAAGATTTAGATCTTTTTTTTGTAAGGAGGAAGAAACAGTCAGAGTAGGGAAAGAAAGGTGGGTTCTGTGTTTTGGTTCAAAGTTACTGACTGCGAATTCATCTGTTTAGTTTGTTAGAACCACCATTATCTTCTTTTTTTTTTTTTTAAATTTAAAAAACTGTTATTGACCTTGGCGAGAAAAAGAGAGGAAGGCAGTGGGAGAGAAACATCGATTTGCCATTCCACCCACCCATCCATCCACTGGCTTATTCTTGCATGTGCCCTGACCAGGTACTGAACTCACAACCAGCACTGGGACCACATTCCCACCCACTGAGACACCCAGCCAGGGCTGGGATCACCATCACCTCAGCAGCTGACGTTCCCCGGGCACTTGCTACATGCCAGGTGCCTTTCCAAGTCCTCTACGTGTGTTATGACATTTCACCCCCATAATTCCCCTACCTGTGAGACAGGCACTATTATCTCCATTTTACAAATGAGGAAACTGAGACTGTGAATCATTTGCCTGTGATGATACAGCTAATAAATGAGCCAGGGTTTGAACCAGGCTTCTAAGGCCTGAGTCTGTCCTCTAAATGCTCCTCTATTTTGCTTCTCCACTAACGGCTCTCATTCACAGATGCTTCACCAATTGCCAGGCCCTGTGCTCATGCTTAACACGGGCTAGCTGCCTTGTTCCCACGGCAACCCTAAGAAGCTGGTATTCCTGACTTTCCCATTAGGCAGAATGGAACTGAGGCTCAGAAAGACGAAGACAGTTGCCCAACATGGCTGGTTATTGATAGAGCCACAATTTAAATCAGCTGTGATTCAGACGCTCGTTTCTTAATTTCTAAGCTCTACTGTCAGCGTATTTCAAGCTCTTGTCAGTAGAGTTGGGAAGAAATTATTGAGATTATTTTTCAGACTTTATTACAAATTAGCCAGACTAATGCCAACACCAGAAAAGATTGGATGATGAGACGCATACAAAGCATTTGTGAGAAACATGAAAGTCGTGAGCCTCACAATTAGAAGCCTAGCCTTCTCCCTTTATGCATGACGCAAACAGGGTCCAGGAGGGGCGGCGTGGCATGGGTGAGCAGCGAGCCAGGGTACAGTCCGGCTTCTGGACTGAGCAAGCCAGGCTCCATCCCTGCCCCCCTCCTCCCAGCATCCTTTGTTAGGGAGAGGGGGCAGTCACGTTGGTCAGACCTGGGATCTGCTCCTGACACCACCACCCACCTGCTGTGTGAGCTTGAGCAGGAGCCCTCACCTCTCTGCACCTGTCTCCCTTCCCTGGTAGATTAGGCGGGGACAGGAAAACGCTGTTCTCCAGGCAGTTAAGCAGTGCATGGAAAGCACTTAGCACAGTGCCTAATACACAGCGGACACCTCTGAGTGACAGCCACGACAACAGAAACGTGCTAATGTTATGTTGACTACCATGATACTTTTCCTGCTCCTGTGAGGTTGAAGTCAAAACAGAAATTGAGCATTTAGTTGGAACAAGTTAACCCCAAATATTAGCTGAAAGTTAGTTCCGAACTGTTTGGTGAGAATCCAAATACAACTTCTGAGATCATTAAAAAGCCTCCAGAATAAAAGCACGAATGAACAGGCAATGGATCCACTGAGGGTGAAAAGGCAAGTGCAATGCTACAGAGCAGTGCTGAGGGTAGCGTGTAAGAGAATGACAGAGCGAAAAGGACAATGGGACTTTGCAGAAGTCAACCAGCTTGAAAAGAGTCTCAAGTTAGTTTTACTTCTGTTCATAAAAGAGGCACTTTAAATTTCACTGTTGAAACATTTTCTCCAAAAACAAATTACTGCTAGGTATTCGGGTCACATAAAAGTTGTACGCTGTCTGTTTCCCTGTTTCTGCATTGACTGCTCACAGGAAGGGCTCAGCTGATCACCTGCTCACGTACTCACCTAACTGCACGTCGGTCGTGAATCGCAGTCTGTGGATCATGCTGACTTTGAATGACTTGTAATGGTGGCTGCTAAGCATATCCTGTACTGTGGCTATGTCGATTTGCGAATCCTCCTCAAAAACCCCGTCTGCCCTTGAACCTGGGGAGGAAAAAGCAGTTTAACACATAAAGATACATGAGGCTTGGCAAATGGTGTCTGCTTAAAATGCTTTGGGATACATTAAAATAATATGGGCTATTTAATTTGGAGAAGAAAAGTCTGAGCGATGACTTAATAATGCCATTCCAGTAAACAGAGAATGGTAACATATTAATCACTCAACAATTAATTCCACAAACACTGCCTATTCTGTGGCAGGCCCTTGGCTAGGCAGTAGGGATACAGAGGGAGAGACAAACTTCTGCTTGTCAGAAGCTCTCAGTCTCCACAAGAGTTAAGTCAAAAATCACAAAAGCACGAGTGGTCACATTTCTTGTTTCTTTTTCTAATATTAATTTTTTTTATCATAAAAGCAATCCATGTTTCTTGAAGAATCCCTGTCCTTTCTGAGATTCTCAAACCGCCTGTTTATCAGCTTCCCATCCTGCACCCCACTCTCTGCTTTCGAGGTGAAGTCACATGTCCAAGGTCACGCTAAAAAGTAAAGCTAAACTATCTCCACCCAGAGGGTGCAAAGTGGTCCTCTGAAGGAGGCTGGTGCCAATCACCAGTGGGAGGGGACACCCAGAGGTGGCTCCACAGGGACAGCCAGAGAGAACTCCTTGGGATAGAATTGGAGTAGTAAAAAACTCTAGATTTGGGTATAAAACAGGAATATTCTGTTCCATAACTGGCAGCCTAACAACTACACATTTCCTTCCTAGTTATGGCTTACAGTATACGGCGAGCTTTTAAGTCAACCTTGGTTTCTGACGCCTTCACATTGCGTTCATCTATTGGGGAGTGTGCGCGCTCTTTCCAAACACTCCCGTTACTCCCAGCTTGGACCACTCTACAGCAGTGCTGTCCCCTCGTAAGGATGCAGCCTTGCCTTTAACGGGCCATTTACTGAGTGCCCGAGACACAGTCCCATCTGAGAGAGCTCACGCATGCTGCCCTCTTGGCCCAGGTCCCCCTTCTCCTCGGTTTACTCCCTCCTGGCCTATCCCTCCGGGCCTGCTCCCTACTGTTCCCGAAGAGCTTCTCTCAGGTGACACCCCAGCGAAACGTACCCTCACCTCACTCCCCCCCCCACCCTGCAGTCCAGTTTACCCCGTCACACACCCTGCGTTTTCCGTCAGAAAACTTCCCACGGAGAGGCTGCATGCTCATGGGGGCGGGCACAGCAGCTGCTCCCATTGTCCCCATGTCAAACGGAGAGGCTGGCCAGAATTTAGAGTTCTGAATAATCATCCACTTTCTCCAATATTTATTTTACTGAAACAGAACAGCTAAGATATGTTTATTTCTATTTTAGAAATACATACATAGACACTATGGAGAATTTGGATGAAATATTAAAATCCTTTCACATTTTAAGAATCATTTAAAGCCATCTTTTCTGAGAAAATGTCATTATTAGATACTTAGCTTAAGAATTTCTATTTTCTTTACTAATTAGTATTTTCTAAATATTGCAGGTATTTGATTTGGAAAGAGGTAACAGCTCATTATGTTAAAATGCCAATTACTAAAAAAAAAAAACCACACACTTAAGAGTTTTACATTTTATGATATTGGATTAAAACCAATTTAAAAATTACTATAACGTGACATATAATTTTTTACTGAGCAATTTCAATGCCAGCTGCTAATAAAGCATCTTAGCTGTAAATGATAATTCAGATGCTTTTAGATAAAGTGGTGCATAAATATGGTTGGAAATTGATTTAGCTTCTTACAGAAGCTACTGAAGAATGACATATTTTGTTTAATACACCAGCTAATGTAGTCCTAAAAGCTCAAACAAGTGCCAGTTTTCACTCCTAAATTTGCTGTGGGAGATTAATGAAAACTTTATATTTTGCTGAAATGTTAATAACGGGCAGAGGAGATGATAGGATTTTAGTAGAGGTCTTAAAGCTATGGAATAACCAGCAAGGCTTGTCAATTTTCTTCTATTAATTTTATTCAAGACTTATATAGCTGGAGCTGGCTCAACATACTAATGCTTCTCGCATTGACCTTCTCCTCTCTGACAGTGTAAATTCATATCCCATTTGAGGATTTAGGTCCCCTGATACTTGAGCGAGTTCTGAGCCTTGCCCCAGCTGACAAGGGGCATGTTTGCTTTTATGACTAGAAGGGCAACAGCACCTGGGGGAGCAGAGAGGGAAGAAACAGCCCTGCACGTGCCTCCAATACAGGCTGCTCACCCCAAAGCAGGTTATCTGCTGAATGGGAACAACTTCTGGTCTCAGAGCTCCAGAGCCACTTCTCAAAGTAGCTTCAGGAGTGCTGCTGCTTGGTGGGGGCCTGTGTCTGTGCACAGACCAGCCAGCCGTGCCGCCTGCACCTACTCTCCCTGGCTAGCTGCGTGCTGGGCTCTGGAGGGGCACGGGAGGGCCAGGCAGGGTTCCTAGTCTTCAGGAACTTGCAGACTTGCTGCAGAACACAAAGAAAACAGTACAAGGTGGAGAGAAGTGCCTGATACATGGTATAGGTAACAGACTCTTTACTGAAGACGAACAGTTGAAGTAGATCATTACACCAAAAGCCCGTTTTTGGACTAGGCAAGTTCTATGACTTTGCACAGGCACCTTGCCTAGTTACACCCTTCTAGAAAGGAGCAAACCGACCTCACATGAAATATGCTCGGCACTGTACCATGTGCATATTGAAATTGTTACTGTACTATCAACTGCACATTTAAACACCCACCCCTGCTCAAGAGAAGACATTTTTATTTACTCAAAGTAAAAAGTAGGGAGAACCACAATGTCTTAAAAGTAAATATATTAACAAAAACACTCCCCAACCTGTTAATTTAATTGAAATATTACCCTTTGGTATTTTGTTAAATTAGCAATTAAAAAGGTCACAAGCAATTAAATGAAACAAAAGCCACACTGTGTTCATCTACATTAATGCTGAACTGGGCCTGTTGGTGAATGACAAGATAAATTATAATGGTGCCTTCAAAGACTTCACAATGTATTTTGTCAAAGTCGGGAGTGTTAATGTCTCTATGTGCCATGGATTACCATAATGTATTGTGTCAAAACGCTCGAGCTGCAATAACTCAAAGATGTATTGTGATAGATCAAATTCTGGGGTGGGGCCTGGAAGTGACTTGAGCACCAGATCTTAAATGGACTGACAACAGGCTCTGGAAGAATGACAGAGTACACTGATAACGTGGAAAGGCGTGAGAGAAGCAGAAAATCCACAGGGAAGAAGCTTGACTCTCTAGAGTAAGAAATTAGGAAGGAGGAAACAGGCATTAGCACCAATCTTAATGGCAAAACCAGGCCAGGGCAGGAGCTGGGCAAAGGGAGGCAGAGATAAGGTGAAGGAGGGGCAGGTGGCGTCTAGGGATTGGAGCAAAGAAAGAGAAAGAAAGGAAGGAAGGAAGAAAGAAAAAGAGGAGGTGCTGAGAGAGCCCAGGGCTGGGAAGTGGCCTTGGGGAGTAGTAACACTGGAAAGAACCAAAGGCAAGGGTTCAGTGATGTAGATTCAAACCCCTAACACTGACACCACGGGTCTAGACTGGATCAAAACCTTGCCCAAGATTCCACTGTCGGGCAGAGGCAGAGCTGGGAAAGATCTACAGGATTCGAGTCTGTCCTGTTCCTTCTGCTGTCCTTCTCCTTCCCCTCCCTTCTCACCACATTCTACGAACAGCAGCAGAGAGAGAGTCGGTGGGTAACTGTAAACCCTAAACCGGTGGTTCTGGAGTGTAGTCCAGGCCCCGCTGGGGAGGAAGGTCCCCAAGAACCCTTCAGGGGTCCGTAATCTCAATACTGTTCTCATCATAATAGCAGTAAGACATAATTTGCTCTTTTCATGCCTACCACCTTACAAGTACCCAAAGTAATAACAAGTTCATTGATATAGTTCTGAGTCCACATTGTAACTAACCTTTAAGAAACTATCATTCGAGTTTTGGTATAGTAATGGAAATTAATATCCACCATTCCCAGAAAAGGCTATTGAAATACTTCTCCCTTTTCCAGCAGTGTATCTGTATTAGGCCAGATTCTCTTCACATACTTTAACTGAAACAATGTACTGTAACAGACTGAATGCAGAAGTAGATATGCAAATCCAGGTGCCTTCCATAAAGCGAGACATTAGAGAAATTTGCAAAAATATAAAAGTGCCCACTGGTTCAGGTGATTAGCCAATAATTTACCTTCCTGATGGAAAAAATAAATGCCCTTCAGGGAAAGAAAACAAAACAAAACAGTCCCACTCTCCTCATTAAATTTTTAAAACAGTTATTTTTCATAAAAATTTATGTTAACACATAATAAATTTATTATTGCGTTTTTAATGAATTCATAAATATTTAAAAATTTCTGTTTTTATTCCTAATTAGTAGATATAACATAACAAACAAATGCTCTTTGGGGTCCTCAATAATTCTTGAGTGCAGTGCAGCCCTCAGACCAAACAGTTGAGAGTAGCTGCCTCCCCTGTCCTAGGCCAGGTCCTCACCGTCCCTGGGGGTCGTGTGGACAATCATGACGAGTCCTAACAGGGCAGTCGCAGCTGTGCATGGTGTTCCAGGCCTGACAGCAGACACAGAGAGAGCCTCTACACACACTGTGGGAGTAACAGGTCTGCTGTTGGGCCACCAAGGCTAATTTAGTACTGTTCTACAGTTTCAAAAAGTGTTTTCATTGGAACTAAGAGAAACCAAGAGAGACACTTAGAGGCACACATATGACTCTCTTCCAGTCAACTGAGCACTAACCCTTAAATTGAAGCTCAGAGGAACCTACTGTGTGCTACTGACACATTCTGTGTTTAGAGACACAAACTACATGGGACTTTGAACTCTGTTTTATGTTGGTTCAATGAGTCTTAGACTACGTCGAAAAGCTCTAATCTAGTAATCAGTTAAAGCAACTTCAGCCTTTCTTCTCCACAAAGATCGATGCCAACTCTAGAACTCGACTGGAAGATCGATGGCCATAGTTACAGCTTCACCTTTACAATCGCTGAGCATGACGCCACCGTTGCCTGTTCCTGTGCTTCAGGAACACAGGAGGATGGCAGAGTTCACAGACGACCGGAAGGGGACAGGCAAACCCCAGGGGAACTGTGGGAAAAACGCAAAGCCCACGGAGTGAGCATATAGAGAGGGAGCAGCACATATTTGCCTTTGGCTGGAGCAAAGTGTGTGAAGGGAACTCGTGGAAAAGAAAAAGGTGGAGGTGGGAGGAGAGAGGTTCCTTAAAGGGAGAGGCAGCGTGTCCACTTCAAGGCCAGGCACAGTAAAATGCTGCTGTGCGAACAGCTGACCAAGCGAAGAGTAAAACATCTGCCCGCTCTGTCACAAAGCCTTACTGCTACTCCCCACACGCAACAACCCCACTTCGGCTAAACTGGACTCGCTCAGGTGACACCAGAATGTCCTCCCCACTCTTCAATATCTACACACTCCAAGGTCTAGTCTAGAATATTCCCTTGACCCCTCTCCTGAAGCCCTGCAGCCTTGAAGGCTCTCATCCTAAGCCTCCTACGTGATAAGCATCCGTACGCCCCCTCTGGGCAATGAGTTCCTTTGAGGGCAGGAACATTCTGGCCTACAGAGCGGGTGGATGTTCAGTGACGCTGCTGGGGGCATGAATGACGTTTGCCGCAACACAGGTTAAGCACGGCACTACCTGAGTTTGTACACCATCCCTCGTACTTACTGTGAACCTAACACACCATTTCCACTTTTCCACAGGCACCTCATCAGCCTGGGGTCCTGACTCAACAAAAACTCCGATCGAGTTAACCGTTACTGAGGGTTCACTGTATGCCAGACCCTATGCTTAGCGCTTTAAATACATTCGCTCATTTATGTTCTCAAGCCTTTTTAAGTTGGACATTATCCTCTTTTTACAGGTGAGAAAAATGAGGCTCCTGCTCATTTTTCTGCTCATTCATACTAGCAGAACGTCATCCTGCTAGTATAGCTATGTAACTAGTATAAGCTGGAGCTAGGAACTGAATCCAGGTGAGTCTGATGCCAACAATGTGCCCTTAACGGCCACACAACCCTTTGGGTAAGTATGTCCCCAGGTGGGCTGGCAAATTCATGGGCCATAAACATATCTAAGGAGAGCACAGTCATGCCCAGCCCTGCCAGAACAAAGAAGCAGGGACAAAACCCAACACCCTCTCCTCTTTCTGTAAGACTCAAAGCAGGAAGCGTAAGTGAGCCATGGAGAGGAACTCTCCCTGAGCTTTCTACATCCATCACTTTTTTTTTTTTTTATTCCAAAGGCCTTTTAAGTCCCCAAAGCCTCATAAGCCCCAAACTTCTCTTCTATCAAATACTTCCTCTTGGCTACTAGTCATTCTTGCTGGTCTCTAAAAAATAATCAATAGGTGACATACTTTAGCACAGGAGCGTGCACGCACGCACGCCGCTCTGCAGTAATCTCCTCAAAGCCATCGGGATCACACAGTAGGATGCACCCCTCACTGCACCCGCCATGCTACAACCAGGGTGGAGATCCCTGCTGCCGGGCCTAATTGATTAAACACTTGGAGTAGAGCCTTTCCACGGGGAGACTTCAGACCCTCAATAAAGCACAGTAATCGTGGTTTATGAGCTGATCAGAAAGAAAAGGTTTCAGGTTTGTGGAATTTCCAAAAAGGGCAGAACATGGAAGGGGCTCTTTGGGCTCTGCATTCCAGGCCCCACCCACTCCTCAGTCTCTTCTCTCAGCACTCACTTCATTCATTCACTCATCCCAAATACGTCAAGCTCCTTCCTAAGGCCTTCATACTTGCAGTGCCTTGGCCTGGAACATTCTCCCCTTACTCATTATCTCATTATCTGACTCCTTTTTATTCTTCCTCAAGGGAGTTTTCTCTCTCTACTCTCACCAGCTCCAGCCCCTGCTGTACACTCTTTTCTACCCTTCACGGCACCATTCACAGCTGTGGGCTCCATGGTGCGGAGCTCCTCCCCCCGCCCCAGCACTGTGGCTAGCCTAGAGGAGGGTGCCAGTCATGTCTGGGGGTGAGTGAACAAATGCGTGCCCAGAGTGAAGCCAACCCCCTGCAGAAGATGAGGGGGACTGTCCAAGGGATGGCTATTTCCTTACAACACATCTCAGAGCTGTCACACTTGACCGACACTGAAGCATCTTTCCCTCTGGCTGCGGAGGCAGAGTGGGGGCACACGTGCTGGAAGACCCACACATCGAGCAGGGGAGGCACTGCAGAAAGGTCACCCGATGCGCTGCCACACCATTAGTCAGGGGCTGCAGGGTGGATTCTGGGGCCAGGGGCCAGCCAGTGGGCTAGGAATCCCTGTGCCCTTGCTTCGAGCCCATACGGGGTTTGTGGCTCGTCAGACATGTTTCCTCACTGCTCTAATGTACCAGTGTATCGCTTAATGAAAGTTCTTAATTGTAATTCAATTAATTACATACACAGAGTCCCCAATTACATTTTCCAATAAGACATTGGCTGTGGTACAGGTCTAAATGCACTTAACCAATTTTAATATATTAAGACCAATTTCCCTTGAATACTAATTACTACCTAATGATAAAATGAAAAGGGGGGAACCTTCAAGAAAGGAGGAGAGTGAAAAATGCAATTCATGTGGAATTTCTCAGCCCACACAGCACAATTCAGACACTCATTACCGAAGCATCAGGTGCGGACGGGGCACAAGTTTGCTTCTAGTACCAGGTCCACAGGCTTTTGCCTCGGTATCACCTACCCCCGGTGATGCCCATTGCCCATAGGGGCCTGAGAGAAGTCTAAGAGGCAAGAGGGAAAATGGGAACAACAAGGAGGGAGAGACCGCACACACATGCTCAGGCTAGCTGTGGTGTCTCAGGCACGCAGCCAGACACTAGGATGCTCAAAACCCGCACTGTGCACCGCACTTACCTACGTGCTTTGGATGTACAATCCCATGTATCTGCGTAGCACCCTACAGGGCAGGACTCACCATCACATTTTACAGGTGGGGAGATGAAGCTCACAGAGAAGAACCTGCCCGAAGTCACACAGCAGCCTCAAACATCTTGCCTTTCCCCCCACGACACACCCCAACCATCCCACAACAGCCGGATGGCAGGAGGCAGAGACGCACAGATATCCTTACAGAGGGGCTAAGATTCTGTTTCCTTTAGACCCTGTTAGCACGTGGCAAGCAGGGCGCTGTTATCCAATGTCTACTTGAAAAAACCCTTAACCACATACACAGTTCCTTACAGTGAGCACGCTTCCCTCACCAAAGCCAGACTCTGTAAGGTAGCTGCTGGCTTTCAGCACAAACTCAACCTGAAATAAGCCCACATCACCTCGAGTCATTTCCATTTCTATGTAGAGTTTATTTGCACAATCACATTTTCTTTTGCATTTGAAGACTGCTGTTGTGATATAATAAAAGAGGTTTTAACCCGCCCCCCCCCCCCCCACATTTAAGTCACATGATAGAAACTGGAGAGATCAGTAATTTGTAACTGAAAAAGGCAAAGCCTCCAGAAGCCAAATGGAATCACCAGGGAGTCTCCAGGGCTGGCACAGAGCACACGCCAGAGGAGGGACCTGCTCACAATGAATAAGCATCATGAAGAGGAGCTGGAAACACACCAGGAGAAAGCAGTCATTCACTGTCTAAGGGTGCTTTTCCTCCCCACCTTCCTTTTTTACTTACTAGTCCTGGTGGTGGTGAAGCCCAAGTACCACCAAGAAACAGCCCCTAGAGATGGATGAAGATGCTCACCCAACCCCAAGTTCTCTTTAAAAGCCATCCTACTTGTCCCATGGAGCCCTAGTTGGAAGCCTGGTCGTGCCAGGGGCTCAGGAGGCTCACTCCATTCCGGGAACGAAGCAGGTGGAAAGGCGGGGTGGAGACTGTCCCGTGTGGGAGGGGGCAAATCCATGCGGTGGAATCCGTGGGCAGAGGGGGGAAGGAGAGGGACTCTACCCGAGCCCAGTGAATGGCAGCCAGGTGATCTGGGGAGGCTTTCAGGAAATGCCTCCTCTCCTGGGTCTTCACAGAGAAACTCAAGGAGGTGGAAGAGGACTCACAGACTGAGACCCAGAGATACTCTCCCCTGCCACAGTCCACTTATCTAGGTGACTGTGCACCTCGAGTTGAGGCCTTTTCTCCGTATAATTTAAGGAAATTAAGAATTCCAGTAAGATACTGAAACGGAAGGCCTCCTTGAAAAGGAAAGGAGATCAAAGAAGGTTCAACTGATGTCTAATGAACTGAAGCCTCTTATTACAGAAACTTCTAGTTGGGAAATAAAATAATTAGATTCAGTTGTTTCCCTAGACTTAATAATGGACCCAAGACATGGTTTTCCAGGCCCCCAGTTTTCATTCATGTGATGATGAGCACTAATCACCCCTGTAAGTCTCAAAAGTCTATAAAATACAGACAACGCCCACACTGGCTTAAGAGGCTGTTATGAGGAGAGCATTTATATCTCATTTAAACCTCAAAAAATCTTGTGAAACAGATTCAACCACCTCCATTTACACTGGAAAGTATGAGGGCTCAGAGAGGTGACTCGATTTGCTCAGCATCGGAGGCTGCAGTGGCTCACCCTCGGTCTGGCTGATTCTAAAGACCGGGCCTGTAAGCATGGTGCTGACTCACGGTGCGGGCAGGCTACTGAGCAACGACACGGGAAAGACAACGCATCTGACATTTTGTTGGTATTCCACGAAGCCAGTGTAATACTTGGCCTATTTTCCCCGGTGATGGGAAATCCCCAAGTTTCTCTCTTAAAGCTGTGGAAAGACTAAATTGGTTCATGCTGCATCTTTCTTCTAAGGACCTAGCTGGGTTACCCACCTAGGATCAGTGGGTAAGAGAAAAGGTCACTGGCAACATTTGGCAGAAGAGGAAATTGAGGCTCTGTTTGGTGCCAGGATTTACACGATGCTTGGACAAGAACGGCAGTCTTCTAACGTTACATCCTCTCCGTAATGTACTCATGCTTCCTCCTGGTCTGATTCCAGCTTGTAGCAGACAGCTGGCTGAAGGGTGTAGTAGATTATCAGACAAGAATCCAAACTGGAAAGCTCAAGGACTTTGGCTTGTCATTTTCTTATTTAGGCCAGGATCCAAGCACAAATGTTAACTCTCAGTCCCTAGGCAGAAACCCTTGTCGTAGCAGCTTCCTTTGCAAGCTTCTTCTCTCAGAAAGCCGACTGCCATCACTATCCTTAGGACTGAAAATTTAGGTTGTTTTATCAACAGTCTCAGGGTGGCCTTTGGAATCAGACAGCTGACTTAGAATTCTGTTTCTATCATTTACTGGCGAGCTGACTTTGGGCAAGTCACAACCCCTCTCTACAGATAAAACATCTTATAGGGTGCTTGTGAAAATTACAAGAGCCCATTTTCAAAATGTCTGGTGCAATGCCTTACAATAGAAGGCCTGAAAAAATAATTTTTAAACATCTTTTGATGTTGTGGACATAAAGTTTTCTTCTCAGAAGAAAAGCTGAAAGACAATACCCACCCTTAGGGCAGTCTTCTTAATCAAATGGTTTTACTTACAAGGTACGTGTCTCTTCTAGAACACCAACACACTGGCTGGAAAGCACACTGCTTCTAAGTTCTCTGGTCCTGTGACATGGACTGACAGCTTTGCCCCACTCCCCACTCATTCTCCCTCCTTCCATCACATACCCCCTTGAGGGCCCCGACAGCCCTGTGATTCTAGGCCTCTGTTAGTGTGGCCCACTTTCTCTGTCAGTCACAGAATACTGCTCTTTCATTACTTGTTAATTATGGTTAACATTTATTGAGTGTTTACTATGTGCCAGGCACCTTTCCGAGAACTTTATGACTATTCAAACTCATTGAATCCCCCTCCCATCAACCTTATGAGGGCAGATAAACTACCCCAGAGAAGTTAAATTGCCGAAGGTCACACAGCCTAGTAAGTGTCAGGGGTAGAATGTGAAACAAGGCAGCCTGGCTTGATAGCATATTTTCTTAAACATTGCATAATAGATGCTCATAATTTAGTTCGTTCTTCAAATGGCTGTAAGGCCCTGGCTAGGTAGCTCAGTTGGTTAAAGCATTGTCCCCATATGCCAAGATTCTAGGTTCAATCCCTGGTCAGGGCACATACAAGAATCAACCAATGAGTACATAAGTAAGTGAAACAACAAATTCATGTCTGTCTGTCTCTCCCCCTTCCTCTTTTTCTAAAATCAATCAATGACTAAAAAATTTTAAAAAATAAAATGGCCTTAAGGATAGTAAACCTGTCCTGATCAAAAATACCAAAAGCAGTTAAAAAATTCTCTTTTAAAAATATTTTTTTAAATCTCAATCCGACTTTTTCATAGGCAGCTACTCGAGAATAATACTTGGTTCTTGATTGGAACTTCTACTTAAAATTTAAAAAATTAAAAAAACCCTTTTCTATAGAAAGAATAAACTGGTGTTAACATTTACTTAAATTTTACAAAAACTAGGTACAGTATTCTCTTGATTCAAAACCAATGACTGCCTCGGGGCCTTTGTAAGTCCTGGGGATGCCGACACCGTGACTTTGACTCAGAGCGTAAGAACTGGAAGTTCTTGCAGATCCTTTAAGAAGGGGATGGAGGCTCACAGATGTCACACAAGTTACCTAAGACTGTGTTCATGCTTCTAAGTGCAGCAAGAATAAGAGCCCAGATTTCAAAGCTTTATCCACCAATTCTCACAGCTTCTTTCCTAGTATAAGACAGTTTGACCTCATCTTAAAACAAAGACACAAACAGAAAAACTAATTTAGAGTCACAGTATACTGTGAAATACTGTGCAACAGTTAAAAAGAGGTAAATTTTTAGGTAACACATTATGTGGATTACTGTGAAATGATCTCTACAACATTTGTCAAAATGATAAAAGAAAAATGCAGAGCACTGATGATAGTTGGCTGTCATTTGTTTTTCAAAAGGGAGAGAATACCAGCGTGTGCGTATACGGTCCTGCTGCCTCTTGGTATCTGCATGGGATGGGTCCCGGGACCCCTGGCAGACACCAACGTTTGTGGACACTCGAGTCCTTTACATAAAATGGCATGGTATATTGCGTATCACCTTCACGCATCCTTCCCATATACTTTAAATCATCTCCAGATTACTGACAACACCTAACAACTGTGTAAATGGTTGTTATACTACACTGTTTAGGGTGCAACCACTATAGACCTAACTACGTAGTACACGTCAGCAGTAATGTAACATTTTTTTCTGAATATTTCCATCCACGGTTGGTTAAATCTGCAGATTCTAATTAAACCTGTGGATCCAGAGGGCTGACTGTGTATGCGTGTGTGTATTTGTGTGGGTATATTCACATACATATACAGGATATGTTTGTATGTGTACAGATGATCCCTGGAAAGATACCGATGAAGCTGGGAACAACTGTTGTCTCTGGGAGGGGAATTAGGACAGAGAAGAGAGGCTAAGTTTTCACTACAGTTACACTTTGTTATCTGAAAAATTATTTTACGTGTTACCTATCCAAAACATTTTACCAAGATGCCAATAAATAACAAATTTTTCTTATTTATATAACAAGGAATCAACATTCTGAAACAGAATCCACTACAGAGTTCCTATTTTGTGAATTAGGAAATTCTTTAAAGAATGAAAGAAAATGACAGGGAGGGAGGGATTACCCATTTATATCAGGTAAAAAAATCAGATAAGCAAAGCGACAAAGAGGTGTATTGTTATTATTCTCCCGTGGGTGCGACTCAAGCGTCAGGTGCAAGGGTTATGAAGCTAAGAGGCGCTCTCATTATGTATTCCGTGTCGGTGCGAACCTGCCCGTATTTTCTTCTTAGGAAGCCATGCCTGCTTATTTTAGAAACCGTGGAAAATACAAGAATAAAGAGGATGGGAAATGAATTACCCAGAATCTTGCTGACCAGAGACAACCACTATTAATATGTTGGCATTTTCCTTCCAATTTTTCTTCTTCTTCTTTTTTTTTTTTTTTGGCTTATTTGTTTTGATATTACATAGTTAAGGTTAGTGTAGCTGTGTTATTTCTGTATCCTTGACAATTTTCCCTCTTAATATTACATCAAAGTTATTTCTCTTGTAATGAAAGCTTCCAGTAAACACAACTCCAAATGACTGGAGAGTATTCTCTACCTCCTGAGGCGGCATTCCCCTTTTAATCTGTTACCATGGCAAATTATACTGACTGGGATTTTTTATCGCTAAACTAACCTTGTACTCCTAGAATAAAAGCAACCTGGGAATGTTACAATCTTTTAATATAATGCCGAATTCAGTTTCTTCATGTTTGGTTTAGGACAGTTGTACTTACTTAGGGCTGGTCTGAAAGGTCTCTGTCACGTAGGGTCTCTGTTGGGGTGGGGTAAGAAGTTATGACAGACTCTTCAAATGAACCGGAGAGTGCAGCCTCATTTTCCACCTTCGGAACAGCTAACGTAAGACTGGAGCGGTTTCTTCCGTAAGTGCCCGGTAGAACTAGCCAGTAGAGTGGTGTGGGACTGAGTTTCTTTGTGGTAAGGTTTTTAATTACGAACTCAATTTTTCAAAATAGTTATGGGAATATTCAAGTTTTCTATTTCTTCTTGTGTCAATTTTAAGGGTTCCCCCCCCCCCTTTTCATCTACCTTTTCACAATTTTGGGTATAGACTTTTAAAAATAACCTTGTACTATCTATTTATTTAATGCCTGCAGGATCTGTGGTGTACCTCTCTTATTCCTGTTACTGTTTGTGTTTTTCCATTATTTGTTTGTCTTCCACGGTTCCGACCCACCTCCTCGGAGGGTTAGCAAGTTTGTCAGTCTTTTCAAAGAACCAGTGTTTGGTTCTGACATCCCTCAATTTTCTATTTTCTTAATTTTTGTGCTTACCTTCATTGCTTCCTTCCTTTTATTCTCTTTACTTTTTCTGTTTTCTAATTTCTTGAGCTAAATGCTTAACTTGTGACTTTTTGGCCTTTCTTCTTATGCAATCTATGAATTTAAAGGATGTAAAACTTTCTTTAAATGTTGCAGCCTTCCAATTCAAATGCTGTCAGAGCAAAATTTGTCCTAGGTGTTGATCTTACCTCTTTTAGTTTAAGCTCCTTCCAGATATCAGCTGTTACTAATTTTCTATGATCTGCAGAGTTTATCAGCTTTGTTACTTTCAGTGGGAAAATCTGTTCAAATTACTTAGTCTGACTTTACAAAAGGTGATGTCCCGCATAATTTTCCCATGTGGGGATATTATATAGACATTACGACTCTCATAAATATTATAAACATCTAACACCTATCATTACATAAATCTTTATTGCATTTTAAGTCTTTTCTCCTTAGGATAGATTTCCAAGTGCAGAAATGTTGGGTACACATTTTTAGGTCTCTTGATACTTCCAGATACATTAAGTTAACTCACACTATAGTTACCAGTATATGAATATAATCCATTTCCCTGTCCCCAGCAATGAGCACTCATTTGGAAATACCTGGCTTGTTTGATATGTTGCTTTAAAATGTTTGTATCTCAGATTGTTGATAGGGATGAACATTGTTACAAATGTTTACTACTTATTTGAATTTTTTGGACCATTTGAGAACCCGAACGTTTTTTATTTCTTTATGGATTTATACAAGATACTTACATAGACTATGGGGACACCAACCTTCTGCTTTTCAGAATTTGCTGTAAATACAAAGAGCACATTTGACCTGCCTGGTGACTTCTGCACATGCCTCTCTAGAAGAGGCTATCAGGAGCCCTGGTCAAACAGCAGCAGCCTGGTCTTGCTTAGAGGGTCCGTGGCATGATGGAAAAACTGCTATTCATTCACTCATTCAATCTGCAGGTCGGGACAAAAGTAGGCTTACAGTTGTTTGTATGGAAAATGACACCATCATAAATAAATAATAATGTAAGAATAAACTCTGTGTTTCACGTACTCACAACTGTAAACCTTCTTTTGCCTCACCCTGTATATTTACTAAGCTCCTACAGTACATTGGGGGTGAGGAGTAAATATTGGTTGAATTAATGAAGGGCAACCTGGTACGGATCAGGGATAACCTCAGAGACCTGAAAATCTCATGGGGGAAATAGACATCAAATGATCATTGAGAAAAAATATATAATCATAGACAGAAATATATGCGATGAATGAAAAGTAGTATGCTCTACGATGAAATGTAATGGGGGAAACAAATGAGGGATGTCAGGAGTAGGTGGGGGTGGGGGGCAGGGAGATCACTGATGGCCTCTTTGAAAATGGGACGTTTAAACTGAGATGAAGGGTGACAGTTAGCTGGAGCGGGGGGAAGAAAGGGCCTGTGTAAAAGCCCTGAAGCAGGGTGACCATGGAGGGCTGGCCACCACAACCTCAGTTTTCACGTGTCACTTGCCCCTTAAGTCAACGGGGGTACAGAGGAGAGGAATGGCAGACTCACAGCTCGGAACTCTAAAGGGGGGATGAAGAGAAACTGACTGAAGTTGTAAAGGGGCTTACAACACAGCACTAGGACCCTGCACTGCCTCCTGCTGAGAGCACACAGACGAGAATTTTCTAAAACTTGACGTCTGAACCGCAGTTAGTGACAGGGCCAGTGGCTTCACGTACAAAATAGCCTTTGCCTCAGAAAAGGCCTCATGTTTCTAAGCTGTTTCCAGGACTGATCCTAACCTAGCAAGATACAGTTTAATAGAAAAAATATTAATCACACAGAGCTAAACAGGATGCAGACTCTTTACCAAAAAGCATGAAATCAATCATTTCACTTCGGAATACACTTTTGGCAGGAAGGCTGCGGTCTGCCTTGGAAAGCAGTCACTTGAAATCTGCCTAGGGAAGCCAGACCAGTGTCCTCAAACACACGACTTCTGAGCATGACAGCAACAGACAAAACAGGCACTGAGCAAGGAGGCCAACAACGTACTGTTTTCGCGGACCAGGCAGAACTCCCACACGCTCTGGCTCTCCAAGGTGCTCTCCAGGTCCACGGCGACATTGGGCTCACTCTGCTTCTCCAGGCGGTACTGTGGGCCTGGAAGACCAAGGGGGCAGGAGTTGGGGGGAGGCTGAAACAGTGAATTTAACATTGAAAAAACACCACATGTTGGCAAAAAGCTGTTACAGCATTGGGAACATGCTGAAGTCTGTCTTGTGGGTCCAGCCTCCCAAAATGGAAGAGGCTGGGTATTCTCCACACAGGTTTCACACAGCTGTTTGTTCTATAGTATTATCAAGTCTGTTTTCATTCAGTTCCTCCCCAAACACAGTGAGAGGTAGATGGTTTTGAGTCAGGCTGGCCTGAGATCACAACGTGGCTACACAGTTTCTCAACTATGAGCAAGTAACCTACCCTTTTCTGGGCCTGTTTCCTAGGAAGGAACACTTACAACCTTGAAGGATTATTGTGAACAGTAGACACTATATTCTAAGTACAAGGAAATGATGAAATGCCAATTAAATTAGACAAAAGATCAAACATACCATGAAACCACAATGCCACAGATGACATAAAATGCGGGAGAGGAGAATGCCGTGAGATGAGTGAAATCTCATCTCTAAGAAAAATACTTAGTAAATATTGATTCCTACAAAAGTACTTATTAATAACCATTATATAACAATGAATAATCAATTATAAGCAGGGATAAGATATGTTTATAACTCTAACATAATGAGAGTCCAAAAGTTCAAAAAAATTTTTAAAAACACGCGAGGTTAAAAAATATAAATCTCACGTTTTCTCGGTTACAGCAATAGAAGGACAGTGGGTGCTCATTCATGATTTTTTGAAACATCTATGAAAACACAAAGACAAAGGTTTAATAATCCTGGAAATCAGGCATCCTAGCTATCTTCTGTCACACAGGAGGTTCTGGCAGAACTTAATAAAACACTGGGGCATTTTATACATTTACTCGTGTATTTCTTTGTCAAGCCAAACGACAATCTTGCCCTTCTCAGATAACACCAATGACCAGACGCAAAGGACCACTCCCGTTGTTAATGGTTATAGGGAAGATGAGAGGCCAAGCAACTGTCTTACTGCTTTGACCACGAAAGGCATGTTTGGTCAGACAGAAGGAGAGGTGCAAGAGAGCCGAGGGAAGCATTAAGGCCTCCCAGGCAGAACACGTACTTTTAGGTATGTTCTACAGCTGCCGCCCACGTAACCAGGGCTTCTCCTCCGTCAGCTGGAGGCATGTCACCATCTCCTGGTGTTCTCCTCTCCCGCATTTTATGTCATCGGTGGCATTGTGGTTTCATGGTATATTTAATCTTTTCTCTAATTTCATTGGTATTTCATTAGCACTTCTGCCAGTTCTCAGAGTTCATACATACATTCAGTTCTTTTTTTATGATACTTACAGCTTTTAAACCTTTAATAAGTAAACAATGCTCAAAACACATATAACTATGTATTTAAGCAAGTACATGCTCAGAAGTCTACACAATTCTTAAAAACTCTCATATGAGGTGGGACACCCCCCAAAAAACTGGAACTATCTTCTGGAGGGTGGGCCCCTTGGAGGACAGGCTTCCCCCACTAGGTGAGTGTTCTAGGAACCCATCTGTATCATTGTACCAGCTGGCGTTGTTGTGAGAGGCTGTGTTTGGCTTCAGTGAATTTGTTTGGAAGATTCTTTCAATGCATTTGCCCATTTCATGATGGGTGATTTACGAGCGCACCTGCCCACACTGCACTGAGTGTTCAGTAGTTTTTGATCAAAAACAGCATGACCCCTGTGCCCCACCCAATCTCGCCCTGAGTGACTTTTTTTTGTTTCCCTGGATGAAAAAAGTCCTCAAAGGGAAATGTTTTGCCAATGTGGAAGATGTGAAACAAAAAATGGCAGAAGCACTAAAAGGCATCGAAATCGACAAGTTCAAAAACTATTTTGAGCAGTGGAAAAAACATCTCAATAGGTGTATTGCATCAAATGGAGAGTATTTTGAAGGTAACTGAAGTTTAAACATTAAGAATAAATACACAATTTTTTATAAACAAACTTTTTTTTTGGGGGGGGTCCTCCCTTGTATGCTGTATTCAGGTTAAGAAGGTATTGTATTTCAACATTATCCATAGTTAAATTTAACTTCAAAATATTAAGCAAGTAAAGGTATGAAAATACAGGTAATTCTTGGTCTCTGCTACCTGTCAGTGACATTTGTCAATTACCAGGCATGTTTGCTGCTGATCGCTGCATGCCTTCACATTCACTAGTGGCCGTAATCACAGGAAAATCATGCCCAGGTGAGCTTTAAGAAAACTTACCTGGTGAGAGGTTCCTAAGCACCCTCTCCTTCCCCCCTCCCTAATACCCACCTTTCACAGCTGTGGGCCTCCTCAGCCCACTGCAGGGAAGGGAGTCACCCCCAAACCTGAAGAGTTTTCAGAGCTTTCTACGACACTGGCCTGTTAAGCGACCTCTGACTGCCCCATCCTCAGTAACTCCCAGCAACACAGTGCATAAGGAAGGCACTGCCATCACCTCTGTGGGCTCACGGTGAGACCTGGGTACAAGCCGAGCTACCATAAATCATTTTTTCATGACAGCCAAAAATTGGGAATACCCCAGATCTAATAAAACATTCTGAAATACTTGGTCCAACAAAATATTGTGAAATATTATGAAGATATTAAAAGTAATGTTGCAAAAATGTTTAATTTTATACAACATGTTTATAATATGCCATTTCATTAAAACAGATAACTGTAACACAGTATGTGCAGGATGACTGCAATTATGAAAAATCTATGTGAGTCATGGGGGAAATACTGAAAGGGTATTTTCAAAAGGTGAATAGTGGTCATACTGGATAGTGGGAAAAGTGGTGCTTTTATTTTTCTTTAGTGTTATTCTGTATTTTTCACATTTCCTATAATAAAGACTACTTTTATAATTTAAAAAATCATATACACTTACAAACCCTTTTTCTGAGGATACTATGATTATCACACATCATGCCATCTCCAATGGGTCTTCACATGCAAAATTTAATCAAAACTAGACATTATCCGTTTATGTAGATCGGTATTTTCATCTTAAGTAACCTGCAACCTGGCATGTTTACTGTGACTTTGAATACAGTGTACAGGGCGTTGGGCTTCTCGGGCTGTCTGCCCGACAGCTGGACTGTAAGCAAGCCACCCCTTCCTGATCGCTGGGAGCCAAAGCGTGGCTGCATTAGGGTGCACTTCTGGCTGATCCTCTTTCCACACTTCCTCCTTCCGGTTACTGCAGCTGCCTGGGAAACACGGATGAGGGAAACCAGGGGAGGCAGGAAGTACTAAGAAGGGTCTCATACCCCTAAACACAAGTACCTGCACCACTCCCAAAGCCATAAATGCCATCATTCAGCATTCACTTTCTTGTTTCTGGGGTCTTGCGGATATCTTATTAATATAGTTTGTTTCCAGAAAGCAGTTTCAGGGCTTTCTCCTTGCCGCCTAGTATGACAATGACTCCCATTTCCTGAATGACCATGACATGCGAGGTACTCTACATAGTTACCTTACTGAATCCTTGCAGCGGCTCTAAGAGGTGGGTATCCTCATGTACCAGATTGGGGCCCAGAAAGTTGGCAGGGTGAAGTAACTTGCCCAAGATCACAAAGGTAGGAAGGAGAAAACGGGAAAATGAAACCCAAAGATCCTTGGCTCTAAAACCTGTGTGTTTCGAACCTTTCTTCCTTTTGCAAACTATAAATTACTGGCCAATTATAAAGAGGCCATAGTTTATAGTATAAGTATAGATTTTTATAGATTTGTGGATTCATTTGGGTTCTGAATCACTTAAATTCTTGTTTCTTTAAGTTCAAAATGAAAATGACCTGAAATAATTTATTTCAGTGAAATCCACACACACTAAATATTCTATGCTATGGCTGTATCCCGGGCCCTTATGCAGACAGAATCATCCTATCTTTCCATCCATCCAGGAAGACTCTATCCCCATCTTTCCTTAAGAATATTCCCATGTATGTCCAGTTTTGTCAGTAAACGAAAATTTGAGGTCATCTGCTCTGGGTACTCCCTGCTCTTCCATAAAACCTAAAGAACAACTTGGAAATCCACTTCTGAACTTGGCAAAAAAAAGGGTGGGTCCTGACTTGGGGGAAGGTTGTAGATGAGACTCAAGATCTAAACCCAAGTGGAAAACACCCTGTTCCAAATATCAGTTTCTGTCTTAATGCTTGCCCCAACACTGGGTAACTTAGCTCACACAGAAAGACTACTTCACACATTTTCCCCTGAAAAAGCCGGATTGATAACTTTAGGCCCTATTATATAATGAGAGGCAGGGTATAGATGAGAAGCAATGTAGTGTGATGGTGAAGGGCGTGAACTTGGGGCCAGATTGCCTCGGTCTAGTCCTGGCTGAGTCCTACCTCACAGGCCTGCCCGAGGATCAGTGAGCTAACAGTTGGGAAGAAATCAGAACAGCGTCTGACACGGTAATAGTGTTCTTTAAGTGTCAGAATTCATCACTCCTCATCGCCAGGCTGTAACACCACTATGAGATCATACACTGCAACAGGGTCTCCTGCACGCCAAGTACTGTGCCAGGCCTTTTATGGAGATCGTCTCATTCACCGTCACCCTAGGGTTAAAGGGCATGGCTTCCACTTTAAGAGGGAGAAACCGCGTGACTTACAGAGTCTAAGTAACTTGTTCAAAGTCTCCCAGGAAGTGGTGGAACTAGGATTCACACTCAGGGCTGCCCAGGCCTGCACTCTCTACACTACATATGAACCACAGTGCCTCGTTCATAACAAGGACTTAAGAAATGTCTGCTGACGATAATCAAGAGAGTGACAACCCAGACCTAGTCTCTATCAAGTGCTCGTTTAATTTTAAGGCAGCTGACATGGGAGGAAAGAAAAGAAAATCGCAGCCAAAACCATTTTAAAAAGATAAGCTGTGAAGTCAGTTTCTATTCATATACTTCTGCCAAAAAAATGATTACATAAAATATAAAAGGCGCTTTCACACCGAACAGGACATAGTTCTCAAGGAACATCCACCCTTTGGAAAGAGGCTTTAAAATGTCACAGCTGCGCATGAGGCCCCAAGCCCTCCGCTTCACAGCAGAGGGAAACACACAAGGAAGATTCTGGAAGCAGTTACTCTGCGGTGACAAGAAAACCTGTTTGGGCACTCCAATGATGTGTTTACTGCAGTAATACCGTGCCACCAAATGGGCTAGGGACAAAATACTGCTCCGGGCACTCCGGGCAGGCTTTTTATGGGATTTTGTAAACCTGAGGCAAACGTCTCAGCACTTAAGTCTCAGAGAAAATCTGTGGTATCTGCGGTGGTGGAAGCATACGCGCTGGTCTGGCTCCCTCCACCCCTTCAGTCCTTGACTGAGCATACACGTCTCAGCGTGCGATTCCTCCACGGCGGAGAGCCAGCTGAGAGGTCAGACCCACAGGGAAACCAGTGCGAAGTCCAAAGGGAGAGAAGCCACACCATCGCCGCAATCACTCTGAGTCTTATTTCTAAAGACCCGCGGGAGACACTTCCTTCAGACCTCGGTCGCAGGAAAAACTGTACTTCCTCGGAGCAACGGGCTTGCTCTTCTGTATCTTTAGACAGTTGAACATAAATCTTCTAACTAACTGATACTGTGTCCCTTTCTCCTTTGCCCACGGGAAGTTCAGCACTAAACATGTGACGCGACTGTGATGACTGGACACACGTTGTGTGTCATTTTATCCTCTGAGTCTTTAATTTCCATTTCCTTTCATGCAGTTTTCAATTCACGTGTTTTTTATCCTACCAGAGTAATGTATGTTTTCCAAATGTTTTTTGGATTGAAGTGGGGTATACATTAGCTACCCTATCATTATTACCGCTGAGCATCAGAGCAAGTGTGAGGACCACCTGTCTGAGGAAAAATGGCCAAGTCAAAGGCTGAATGCTATCATGGATACGCATTCACGTCAGCTATTTTCCATTCAGCAGCTTGCAGAGCTGCTTTAATCTGAAAGTAGCCAGAAAAGGTTAAGTGTGAGCAAGTAAGAGGCAAGGCTGGTTTTGAGCACAAACTCCCGGTGTCTGTCTGGACCTTCCCAGGGAGTAACAACGCATTCTGGGGAAGTTGCATGTCCTCTGTGTATTTTCTCATCCATAAAACGAGGACAACAGAACTCCCCTCAGAAGGCTGCTGTGAGGCTTGAGACAAGCCTCGACTCCCTTAGTGAAGGGCTCGGTGACGGCTGCTATTACTGCAAGTACAGGCTGGGACAGAAATCACTGCAGTGAGGTGCAGGCAGATCCCTCGCCCAGAAGTCACAACAGACTAACAGCCCCATTCTGGGAAGAGACAAGGTGGCAGGGAATGCTGGCACCAAAGCAGAGATCCTTTCTCACATGTGCCCAAGGCAGGCGTGTGGGGTGGGAGAGGGAGCGTATCTATTTAAACCAGCTTGCTTTGAAGCTATGGGCAGCATTTCAGATTAGAGACTTGTTCAGCAGCCAGGGTTCCTCAAGTTCCCTAGTCTCTCGGGTCCTCTCTAGTCTAAAAATGGTGAGTAAGTGCCAGAACCCACAGAACAAACCATGGCAGCACAGGTATCTAAGGATATGTGATGTTATGATGCCATCCATGCATCCAGTTAACAAACTTTTTTGAGCATCAATAATGTCCCAGACACAGATGAATAATCATGAAAGATTCCTGCCATTAAGCAGGCTGGGGACGTGGCAAGACACACACAAACAGATAAATTATCAAAGAGCCAAATAGTGCTCTTCCCTGGGCCAGGACAAGGTGCTGTGGGAACACAGTGGAGGGGACAATGAACTTCCCCTTTCTTGAGGTAGAAACATCTGAACCCAGTCTTGGAGGAGGACTTGGAGCCATGGGAAGAAGAAGGAATTAGTGCATTCCAGGGACAAACAGCATGTGCAAAGGCAAGGAGGTACTGAAACCCCTTCCCACTCCCAAACCAAGGGAAATTCAGCGTGGAAAGGCCTGGGCTTCCTGGGGGTTCGAGGGGAAGCTGCAGCTGAGATACTTGACCAAGACTGTTGGTCACAGTTTGGATTCGCTTATGAGTGACCAGTGCTAGCAGGGCAGGGGGGTGCCGTAGTCAGCTTTGCATTTTTGGAAGACTCTTTTGGTGGCACTGTTGACAACAGGCTGGAAGAGAGACTGGAGGCAGGGAGACCGGTTCAAGGCGAGCGGTGCCAAGCCTCGTCTGCTCTATGGCAGGGGCTGGCGGAACCTGACTTCCTCACCGAGCCAACGCCATCGCTGACGAGCTGACGCTGTCAACATCAGAGCTCAGACCCAACACCACCTATTCTAAAATGTCTGCATTTAGTGTCGGTCCCATCGCTGATAGCTGTGCCTCTAGGGCGACTGTAATCATTTTCCGCTTGATCTTAATATAAGTAAGCACAGGAATTATATTCATGTGATAACCACTGTAGTTTATGCCCCCTCTGAGGTTCAGATTGGATCATTTGGAATTTAAATAATAAAAAAGGAACAAGCTAACATGACAATAAGGTCACACTTTAGACTATTCTGAGCCAATGCACAATTTGCTCTCAGTGAAACAGCTGAATATAATAGAATTAAATACAATTCCTATTACAAAAGAAGAAAGACCAAGGCTGTTCCAATAGACCAATTCTCCTGCCTAGTTAAACTGCAAAACCTTCAGGAAAGGTTTTGAAAGCATGACCCATCAGTTCTAATTTTTAAAACTTATCCTTTCAGTCAAGACTAGAAAAAGGCCCATTCCAACTTTTATCTGCACTACAAAGTGCTGTTATCTTGGCCTGATGTCAGGAGCTCTATCTCTCTTTCTGCTGACAAGCAGAGACGAGAAAGATAAGATTGGAAACGAATCTCACTTCTCTGAGTAAATAAATAATCAATACTCATCTAAATGTAAATGAGAAGGCAGCCCCCTCTGATAACAGCACTCTTATCAGGGAGCCAATTTTCTCCAGACATTTGGCCTCAGCCAAATCACCATCATTCAGCCCCAGCCTAATGGCAAAAAATCGTAACTAAATTGAACCGATCACCAGAGATCAACTAAGTTCGGCCTTGGCCACTTCAGGTTCAAATGTTTGGGAATGCAATTTTGCCCCCATTAACTTTCAATAGCAATGAAGAACAGACTGGTCAAGGGGCCAGTCTGTGCAATAAACAAACCCCAGCAAGGGGGCTGGCGGGAGGATGAGGAGGAGTGGGCGTAAGTGTTGAAGCAATGCAGTAACTACAGCAGATCCCAAAGCTGTGCAGGAAAGGCCCCGCTGTGGGTGGGGAGAGAGGAGTCTTCCCTCTTATTAAAGGCTTGGCTGAAATGGAGAAGACATTTAATTTGCCTGACAATGATGGTTCAAGTTTATTATAATAAATGTAAACAAAGAAAAGAGATATTTAAAAAGCTACAATAGCTAAAAATAACCTGAAGTTCAAATGAGCAATTTCCTCCAACTAATTTGTATCAGACTTACATCTGACCCAGCAGTGCTGCGCTGACCTGATTTTACTGAAATAAGACGCCGTCTACAAGACAAATCACTTTAAAACCATTGCACTGGGGCTTCCATTTCTTTGCTGCAAGACTCAATTCACTGCTGATGAGAGTATTGGGGAAATTATGACTATTATTGATAGGACAGCAAACCACTTTTGCACAGTAGTCCTCAAGTCGACAGAAAGCTTGCACTGGACCATTAATGAAGGTGTCAGCTAGAATCAGAAATTAAAGACAAAGGCTGGGAAGGGCCTGATTTTTACAGCATGTTAAGGACACGAAACACAGAAGCTGCAGCTTCTATTTATCCTCTTAAGAGTAACGTAGCCTAAATAAGGATCAAGGAGCAGGCTGCTCTGCCTCCAATTAGAAAAAGGAAATGCTACTTTTTTTTGGCCTGGTCCTCGAGTTTTGAGAGCACAGGCTTTTAACATTATGTTCCAAATCTTTGTCAGCCAAAGGAGACCATGTCTGGTGTGTGACAGAATTACTCAGTTTTCCACCACTGCTGCCACCGATTGTCTTCTCCTAGAAGGTGGACATGTGGTGGTTACAGCTTGGGTTGTGGAGGCAAAAAGACTTGGATTAAAATCTTGGCTCTTTTATAAGCAAGTTAGGCGACCTAAGCCTTCCTGGAGTAACTGCAAAGATCATACGTAACACAGTGCCCAGGACATCAGAAACGCTTGATACCTGTCGCTTGTCACACTACTATGCAAATTTAACAAAATCATCAGTTTGCTCTTTTTGAAAACAACAGTGCCCGCCAATGAGGTCTTTCCTGGCCCTTAACAAAGCGCTTTACATGCATGCATTAGCTCTCTAAATTAAAAATTCTAGGAGGCAGGCCCTATTATAACCCCCACTTTACAGAGCAGGAAACAAAAAGTGAGGTGGTTCGGTCCTGTGCCCTGGTGAAGGCAGGACAAGGTGTGTGACCCCGGGGCCCGTGTGCTTAACCACACTACTGTGCAGTGCTCCAGAAAGGGCATTTTATAATCTTCTTAATCTGTGGGCTGGAAAAAAGAAACTGTAAGGTTGAGATGATTTATCAGTTCAGAAAGGAGTGAAGATGTAGGCTGGGAGACTAGAAAGAAGAGAGAAAGGGGGTGGTTGGTCCTGAAGGGGTCAAAATGAGGCCCCCTGAGCCCTAACAGGAGGCACCTGTCTGACCAGCACTAATGTGCACACCAGCTGCTTGCCCAGACTGCCTTCCCGGGAGGGGGCCCTTTTCTACGTTAAATGATTTACAGAGTTACTGCCTCAATCCACAGTTCTGAAAGTGTGATTTCTTTAGGGTTTAACTATACCCATTTCTAGTCCTGTTACAACTTTTTTATTGCGATAGAAAACATTTACTGGAAATATGTTACTGCTATTACCAGGTCATAAAATAAAAAGAAAAATAGTTTATGTATTGCCATCATTTCCAATCATCAATCAGAAAGTGCCAAGAGGAGGAAAGGAAAGGGCGTACAGCCGAGATTTCCTTCTTTGTGTAGGAGAACATGCAGGAGCATCATAATTCTTTAGAACGGATTTCTTCTTGAATAGCCAGCCTCGCAGATGGGCTCCTGGGAGGCTCAGGAAGGCACACCTTTTGGCATCTCCCCTCCTCCTTGCAGCCTTGCCTGAATCCCTGTCAGAATCAAGAGCTCTTTCATCCCGCTTTCTGGGGGCCTTGCCTCTGTCAGTGTACGGAGCCTGCTGGATGGGGAGCAGTTGTCTCTTCGTCATTGTTCTACCCGCTCCGATCAGGGCAATCTTTGAGGATGGGGGTGGAGAGACTTTCTTAAAAAACCCAACTCTGCATTCCCAGAGCACGGCTCTTTGGAGGTGCTCAGTAATCGCTGGTAAATAGAACGACTTCCACGAGGTGGCATTTAAAACTGAACAACCTTGACCCAACAAAGGAATCTATCCTGAGAAACATTACTCCAAAGCACACAGTGATGTATGTTCAAAGATGGTCACTGCAGCACTGTTTTAATATCAAAAGTTGTACAATCTACATATTCTCCAGTAGGAAACTATTAAATAAATTACAGTATTATGTACAGTGGGATGTTATATAGCTGTTTAAAGAATAAGTGACCTTATTAAGACATGGGAGGTTTCTATATATACTATTCAGTTTAAAAATATATGGACTGTATGGAGTATGCTCCAGTTTAATAAAACCTAACCCAGCAGTATGTGCATTTATATGTGAGTGCAGATTTGCAGAGTACACACACCAACACAACCTGACAGGACACGAGCTAAACTGTTCCCATCGTTCTCTCTTGGCTAGAATTGCCTCCGGGTGTAGGACGGGGTAACAGCAAAGGTGAAGGCTTTTGCTTTTTACTTTATAGACTTCTATCGTTTAGATTTTTGACAGGGGGTATATGCAGGCATTACTTTTGTCATTAAATATCTAATTTAAAAAAATGAGGTAGAACAATTTTAGAGGTGACTTCTGCTAGATCAGATTAGGGACTGGGGCCTCTGGGGCTTTCTCTCCCTGTCTCTGGCTCCGCACAGATTCCGAGGGCTCATCCGTGGCCGAGGAGACACCTAAGCAGCTGTGGAGCCGGGAAGTAAAAGGCACAGACCCTAGCTGTTCAGGGCTCCCGTGTCCAGTCAGCCATGGGGGCCCACAGAGACTGCAGAGCTGCTCAAAGGAGCGAGGCAGCCGCTGGTGCTCAGAGCTCTGTTCACACAGAGGCTGTGATTGAGGACCAAGGGCCAGAGTGCCCACCTGCTGCTGTCACCCTAGCCTGGACACCTGTGCCTGCCCTGTCCTCCTCATGGATTCCAGACGGGCTGTGGATTCCACACTGTCGCTCTCTGGCCTACTCAACCTCCCTCTAGGGCAGTCCTGACACCTCCACTCAGGCTTTGAGAACAGAGGTGGAGTGTCAGGGGTCCACCCTGCAGACTGAGGGTAGGGAGGTCTGGATTTGATCCCTGCCCTGAACTCAACACTGTGTGTATGTGGTGTGTGTGTGTGTGTGTGTGTGTGTGTGGTCTGGGGCGTGCCCTGCACCCTCAGCTGACCCTAACACATTTGGGATGGTATAATGGTTATAAGCCAAACTGCTTGGGTTTGAATTCCCAGCTCCACCACTTAATAGCTGTGTGACCCTGGGCAAGTTACTTAACCTTTCTGTGCCTTACTTTCCCATCTGTGAAAGAGGGATGATAACAGCAACTACCTCTTAGAGTTGTTCCTAGGTCATGTTCCTGGGTGGCTGCTTCTGCTCTGCAAGCAGCACTTTTAGAGGTAGTAGAGTGGGTGGGTGTTTTTAGTTCTCCAGCAGAGGCTGAAACTGAGCCTCAAGGTGTCCCCCACACCCCGGTCTCATTTCCTTCCCTTTCCTACCTCCCATCTAATAACAGCAATCCAGAAATATCCTCCAAACCATGCCGCTTCTGTGCCTTCGCTCACACTAGTGCCTCTGTCTGGAATAATCTTCCCTCTACTTCACTTCTCTAGAGCCAGTCTCTCCTACTCAATGAGTCTAAACTCGGCACAGGAGCCACTGCCTCTGGACTTCTCTTAGCAGCCCGCACTGAAAAGCTCTCTGATGGGCTTGGCTCTCGTACTAGCTGTATGCAAGTCCAGAGCGTATTTTAGTATCTCTGCACTCCTGGGACAGCCACAGCACAGGCTCTGTTTAGTGGATATTTTGTGACTCAACGGAAGCCTGGTCTGCTTGGCTACCACCCTGACTGCCTCTTCGTCCAAAACGGACATTAAGACCCACTTCTATTGGACTCCAAATGCCCCACTCTGACTGGGCTTCCTGGGGATGGATGGAGGTGGTGTGGGTCCCGCTGAAACAAGCTCACTCATCTGCTGCTTTGGCCACTGGCTGGAATATGGAAGGCCAACACTGTCAGGGGCCAGCCCCCCCGTTTCAATCAGTTCAGTTCCCCCCCCAGGCCTCCCTTCTCTCGCCACCGCAACATGTTTCAATGAGTTCCTACCAGAGTTCTCCAAGCTACGACACAGCCTAAGTGGAAACTGCTCAACTGCATAGCAAGAAGATGTAGGCGTGGGCAACCCAAAACCTCCAAATCTGGAGAGGGCTGGCAGCCACTGGACAAGAGCCATCTCCGCACCACCTCCGGCAGAGAGCGCGCTGACAGGGACAGGCACTTCGTGGCCAGGAAGAAAGCTAACGGTCCACATGCTGGTACTAACTTGCCACGAATGCTCTTTCCTTTGGAGAAAGGAAGCCTGATAGTACTTGTGAAAAATCATATTTTTTCCTTCTTCAAAACCAGATATTGCTTGTTCGAAAGGATGGGAGCCTTTAACACTGTCCCTTAGTATCCAATTTTTCAATCCAATCTGTTTCTCTTAACTTGAGTCACTGTGACATTACCAAATTTTACATACAGTTATCTGTTGCTCTGTAAAGAAATACAGATGGTTTTTGTGGAAATAAACAGTCATTTATTTTAAACAATTGTAAAATAGTTTATGAAAACCAGTGGGGTAATGCATTCAAATAAATGCTAAAACTGGCTGACGGGGAGCCAGGCGCTAAATCACACCGCTGAGGAATTCGGCTGCGGGGAACAGATAGTAAATCCAGAGTGACAGGATTTCCCGTGATGGCAAAGGTTTCTGACATCCAGTCCAGCACTCAAAAACCACAGCAGTTCAAACCCATTTTCCTTAACACGGCCTTGACAGCCAGTGAAATTAGTGAATTTAGTCACAAGCACCTAAGGACAAAAACAAAAGAAACAAACAAAAAGGAGACTTCATTTGTCTGCAGCCTTTTCTGAGCTATAAAAAAACGATGACTCCAACTGGAGTCAATGCAGAACCAGCTCGGGGCCAAAAGTTTTCGGTCATCAGATTCCGTTATGATACTGAGGAATCTGAAGACTTCCATTCAAGTCTGCTTATGCCAGAGACGGGCTTAGGCAACCCACATCCTCTCTGAGTCTCAGCCTCCTCCTCTGTAAAGCAAGGATAATAGCTGTAGCGTCCCTGACAGCTGCTGAGCAGATTCAGTGAGGCACTAGGAGTGAGTGTCCTAGAAAGCGTTGGGTGCCAGTGGCCATGGTGGAATGGGTTCTAGCCCTGGGTGAGACTGTGTGGGTCCTTTTTAGGGACTTCCGCCAACTCTCCAAGGAAGCACCACTGACTGACAAGGAACAAACAGAACTCTAAGCACTTTTTTGCTTATAATTTTACCTGACAATCAGCTATAAACTTTTTAAACTTTCCTCTTCAAGCAAGTTTTTCCCTTGTAACTGGGTTTCTAATGATGAGACCATGAGGCTCCCAATGGATGAACTCGGCTGTTAGTCGAACATTTACAGAACCCGCCACGTGCCAAGCCCTGAGGTGGGCTCTGTAGATGCAAAGGTGAGTGAGACTGATTCTGGCTCCAAGAAGTCAGTGTAGTGTACGAGGCACTCACATGTTGGGAATACTCACTCAGCTTTCCTCCTCCTCGTTCACATTGAGTCAAATCCCAAGTTGCGCAGACTCTGCCCACATAACCAAGCTCCCCTGCGTCGTTTACCATCCAGCCCACAGGGATGGTTTCCCAACCCACCCCCTGGCCTCCAGCCATCCATTCTTCCCCCTACTGTCAGAGGGTGCTCTCTGGATTCAAACTCTGAAGGTTACCTCGGCTATGTTCAAAATCATTTCACAACTTTACCACGGCCAGCTCCTTACTCTACCCTTCAGACCATCTGCCCACTGGAGCTCGTCCATCTATGTCCTCTCTGTAATCCAGCCAAACTGGCCTCCTTACTGTTCAGCACATGGATTGCATGTCTCCTACCTCGACGTCGCTGCCTGCCCCTCCCAATCCTTTATGCTTACTCCCTACGACTTATCTGGCTCCCAGCAGCTCTCTGCATTTGCTTTTCTCCTGCTGACCCCTGTGACAACATCAGCCCCATCATATTCCTAGACTGACCTACTTCCTCTCACCACTCAACAGGGAAAGTTGCACCACTTAACATTCCTCTCACCTGCAGGCTCTGTTCCAAGGCAAGGGAATTTCTGAATTTCAGGCCAACCAAATACAAGGCTCCCTTTGTTTCACTCTGATCTTGGCCTTCATGACTCCTTTAGGAACCACCCCTGCCCCTGGCCCAACCCAGCCCGGAACGCTGCTCCCAGGCCTGGTGCCGTGGGAGCTAGGTTCTCAGTGTACCTCTCTGCAAATCACGCCTCCTCCATGATGCCACCCACCAGCCTGGATTTCCTTGTGCATAAATTATACATCTAATTTATCGAAATTCACCTACACTTACTTGCTAAGAATGAGGGGGAGAGTAATAAGGGAGGCATGACTAGAGAACAATCAGTTTGGAAAATTCCACTTACCATGACTCTCAGTGACTCAAACCCAAGAGGGCGGTTGAGTGTGAGGCAGGAGTCTTATTCACCTTTGCAACTAGGGAACTTGGTAAATGTCTGACGAGTGACTAACCGAATTAATCGGGTGGATGCGGTGTCTCAGTCTTCTAGCTCCTCTTACAGTGGCTTTCTGTACCCAGTTTGATTTTAGCATTTAAAGATACTATTTTTAGTTTTCATCTGTTCTAATGCTAGAGAAAAAAGCTAGCTGTGTTGGATTTAATGAGGAAAACCTGTATGCTGGCCTCCAATGGGCATTTTTAAGGGATTTTTTTCCAGAGGTAATTTTTACAATAGGATTTTAGCTCACTGTCACCTTTTGGCCTGACCCTGTCAGGACCGGGCTCTCTGTATTGCCATCCCTTGGATGCTGAGCATTATCCTCTCCCCTGCTCTTTGCTGCCAAGAACTACAGTTCTCCCTCTGTCCTCATGCTCTTTGGGTGTTGACTGCTCACCTATCTGCCCTGCTCCCTGCTTTGGGTGGTCAGACCCTTCAGAGATTGGCTCCAGCCACCACCTAGGCTCCTCTCTGCCTGGCCACCTTCCTTCTAACCATAACAGTACCAACCAGGACTGTCCCAGGACAGAAGCCTCAGGAAGTGCCCTTCTTATTGCCAGTACCCGTGTGGCCCCATCACAGACATTTGGGCTCTTGCCTCAATACCTTCCGCCAGACTGGTTAAACCTAATGGTGGGGTTCAAATCCCAGCTCCAGCTAACTTGAAGCATTGCGTTCTTAGCTCCAAACTGGGGATGAGAATTTTCAACTCATGTGGTTCTTTATAGATTAAATGAGATAACAATACAGGTAAAGCACTTAGTCTCCCACATAAGTACTCAATAAATAGCAATTATTTCTCGCTATATTAATATAATTTTGCACATTTCACCATGTTCAACTCTGAATCTATTACGAGATAAGAAGCTAAATTAAGTATCTTGTTTCTTGTTAGGCCAATCATGGCTTACAACCGAAGATGCTAAAATACGCTTCTCTTTGTGCTAAACACACAAAACGAAAAGGTGAAGCGCTGGAAAAGTGGTGGCGGAGGAATCATGGCTGCCAGCCGTTCTCCTTTCCGGGGGTTTTCCTTCTTGTTAGATCTATTATCTGGGAGCTGGGCTGCCCTGCTGGCTTTCCATTTGCCTTGCTAATAACAGTAAATCCAGCAGCTTCCACCGCAGCTCCTGTCTCCTTCAGCTGACTCTGAGGCCAATCAGCATTTCCTCTCCGCTAATGTCAGATGTTCACTGGGAAGTCCTGCTGAAGAGAAAATTTATGACAAAAGTTTCTCCAGCTTTTAACCCTCTGCGCATCCAGCCCCAGATGCGGAGTGCTCCAGGGGAATGCTAGGTCATTCCTACACGGGAACACCTATGTTCTCACTGATGCTTTGCCGCTCCGACAAGGGCCCTCAGACCCCTGGAAAAGCTCAAATGAGCAGCTGGGCAGACAGATGCACACATTCTGGGCTGTATCTAATGGGGGCTAAATTCGAGCTGGGTGCCTCAGCAGCTACAGCCTCTGCTGAACCATGACTCAAAGCAGTCATACTCACAAAAAAGTGTTATATCACAAAATTGGAGTATGACTGGGTCTTACAATATTGAAATTGAAGGGAGGGGGCAGAACTAACATTTACTGAATCATTAAATAATAACAGCTAAGTGCTTGGTGTTTGAAATGAATTTCTATTTAATTTTTACACCAATGCTATAAAGAAGATAATGTTATTATTCTCACAGATGAGGAAATGAAGTTCAAATAGACTAAGAAACTCTCCAAAGAGCTAAAAAAGGTAATAGCAGCAAGAGTGGAACCAGGGAGATGCTTCTAGAATCCAGGTATAGTTCCACAGTTAAGGCTACTAACCAGCAGCCTGTGATCTATCTAGCTGTGACCTCATTTTAGAATGACCTGACCAAGGTCACCAGTTAGTGGTAGTGACAGCTTTAAGCCATCCATGACAGCCACCCCTGAAATAAACCTTCCAAGGGCTGCAGAAGTGCTTCAGGCTTTTGGGAGGCACTGGGGCGGTCCTCCTCCATCTCTTCAGGCGTGAAGAACACGGTGCTGTCGGCGAGGCTCAGGCTCACTGGCAGCAGTGGCAGTGGGGCAGCAGCCACCGCCAGGCCCCTAGGACCTTGTGTTCCTGGCACAGAAGAGGGGGCTCATCACAGGGCTTTCATCTGAAGTACGTTCAAGCATTTTGGGACAGCTACATTCTAGCTCAAAGGGCTTTTCTATGATCTCTGCCCTACCTCTCCATGGAAGTTAGATGATACACTTAATTGGATTAGCAGATTCAGTAAACTAATTTTTGTCCCAATGAAAAGAAATTGTCAGAATGTACCTGTGACAGCTGTTTGGGACTCCAATATTACGAAAAAGCAGCCGTTTTCATTTATATTGAGATATTAGCCATCCTTAAAATGGGGCAAAGTACTCAGCTAACAGCTTGTGCTTTAACCTGCAGAAAATACAGGTCACAGAGAAAAGTGTTGACAAAATCTCAATATAAAGGTTATACTCACATAACATTTTGGCCTTAAAAGGTCTGAAATGTTTATAATGGAAAGCAACTATTCCATAACAATGTTCTCACAGAAAACTGACATCCCAACACAATGAAAAAGATTGTGGCTTCCAGGAGAGAGAAAATTTTCAAACAGGGAGTACAGTTAAAGGTAAGGGAAAGAGAAGTATTTTTAAACTCTAGAATTTGAAAGTAAGCTCTCTTCTTTTTACAAATTTTGAAAAGTATTTTTACTTTTATCAAGCCACATGTATATATAGCTTTAAAAGTAAATAATACTATAAGTCCTATAGTGAAAATCAGTTAATTCCTTGACCATCCCTGAGTCCCTTCTTACTGGCAATTAGTTTAAACTTTTTGGCTATTTCTTCTAGTATTCATTTTCGTATTCTTATTAGCGTTCCTAGTCAGGTTTTATAAATCATTATAAATACCAGACAGCACCCATTAACATCCACTATGGAAGGTGAGGATTCAGCTCTCTCTTCTCTTTCACCCTGCACCCCCACTTTCTGAAGTGAGTCTGCTTTAGGTTTTTCCTGTGACATAGAGTGTGCAGCAGTTTCCTCCTGCTGGGCACCCATACTCGGTTATCAATGCTTCAACTGTCTGTTTTTGGTACACCCCTCTGGCTCCCCAAGGATCATTAAAGATTCATGTCATTAAGGGAACCTGGGAGGCAACTAATCTCAACTGATGTGCCCCGTGTTTCATTTTTACGACATTTACATTTTCAGTCGATGATTTAATTCTCAGAGGAAGTTTGATCTCTAATAATCAAAATACAGGGAATCTCTTCCTGACTAGGAAGTGGGTGGCCTTGAGTCTGGGCTGGCAGAGAGCGAAGCGGCTGTGGGCCACAGACTGGCTTTCCCTGCTTGTCCTTAGTTCATTCCACAAAGTGTGTCAGCTACCAACTCTGGGCTGGCTAAGGTGCTCGGCAAACGAAAAGAAACCTGTTCTTCTCCACAAAGGGCTCTCATCTTACTCAAACCAAAGCTCCGCCCCTGCCCCAGACCCTCTCCCAAAGGAAAGGGAGGATTCTCATCCTTCTCCTTGGTAAGGTCCTCACCAACAGCTAGCAAGATCAATGTACCGGAGCTTACTGGGGCAGGCCCATGACACCTCTGATGGAAGGGACAGTGTCCTCTCTAGCAGCTTCCGAGCCTGGGGTATGGCCCACACCTCTTAATTCCCACTGCCGATGCAGATCAAGTCACTCCCTGCTCATGAACTCCCCCAGCCGTTACTGCCCTGGCCACTTGTCCCCGCATCAGGGAGAGGTGTTGATAGTCAGTCAGGAGATGCTGAAGTGCAAAGACGGAGGTAATGCCAATCTTGGGCAAGAGGGAGTCCCTTCAGGAGGGGAACTCCAAAAACTGGGGACTCACAGAAGTCCTTTTTATCAGAAAGTGAACAGACGAAACACTGGAAGTGAGAATACCTATCAAGTGTATCTTGTTGGTATGTTTACTTTTTATTGGCCACCTCCCCCACTAGAATTAAGCTCCCTTGGAGAGCCCTGTCACCCTTATTCACTGCCTGGAACGTAGCAGAACTTCATAAAGATTTACTGAGTGATGAGTTTGGTTCTGGGCACACTGTGCTTGAGAGAGCTGCATGACCTTCAGGGTTTTTCACACTTGAATCATACTTTGTCTTAACTTTACCTTATTTCACATTGTTCTATTAAATATAGCATGCACTTTTTTTTAAAAAGGTGAGTTGGGGTTTTGTTAGGATTGGCTATTTCTATGAGTATGTGGTGACAACATGGAGGAAGACTGAGGAGTTCCAAGAGACCACCTTGTACCCTTGCAGAGTTTGGCTCTAATCACATCTCACAGACCCTCTGTTTGAAAAACAGGTTCGATGGCACAGCAGAACCCATGCACCTCTCTGGCTGCCCTGCGAGGACTGGCTGCCCTAGCTACTGATAGAGACTATCCCTTTTCCCAGACCTTTTCCCAGACCTGCCTCCCAGGGCTACTCCAATGTCTTTTCCTGGTTTGAAGTCATCTTTGTCTCTGGGCATTATTGTCATTGTATAGCAGAAAAAGAAATACCCTCATTGATGAGCTATTTTTCTTCTTTTGTCTCCTCAATGCCATTAAAGCTGTTGCAGAAAGCACTGGTATCTGTAACTTACTCAAAAAGAAAAAAATTTGCTATGGAAAGTTGGTATTGCAATTGTTAGAACCGCCTTTTAAATTGCCCATGAGAGAAGACCAGCTCCAGCGTCGGGTCTCTGAAGGCGGTGAGACAGAAGTTAGGTGTCCTGGGCTGGTCTCGGAAAAGTCTTCTGCACTAAGGTGACTTCTGAAGTGATGTTTGTTCATCAAAAGTGGCTAACTGCTATCGATATGTAAGATGGCGGCAACATAGGTGGGAGCGGAGTCCACTTCCCCTCAACGCCAGGGAAATACCTAGCTGATCTGAGGAGCAGAGCGAACAGCCAACAGTATTCCAGCATATACGAAGATCAGAGACCAAAGATAGAGGACACTGAAAGATCTGACGGTAAGAAGAGTGCTCAAGGACAATAAGGTCCACGGGACCCAGGACCGCGCGGTACAAGGGCGGCAGAAGCGCCAGCCCTGGCGCAGGGGCTCCTGCAGGAGTCTTGGGAGAGGGCCAGGCTGCGCTGTGAGCAGCCAGGTGCTTGATTAGACCAGGGGGGCTTGAAAAGGAGGAATTTCTCAAAAAGAAAAAGAAAATAGAGACACTCAGGGGCTAATTAGAGAACTCTCGGTAGTAGCCGAGGCCCCTGGCGCCCCTCCCCCTCCACCCCTGGACTGCTACGCTCACCTGAGGTCCGGTCGCGCGCGCGAGCAGATTAGCGAACGGGACCCACACTTGAAACCCCGGAGGGGCGCCCACACCTGAAACCTCCGAGATAATTTGGAGCAGAGACTAGCTGCTCCACCCACAGGCCCAAAACCTCGGAACCCAGTGCCGCGTGATTCAGTCCCAGGGCGGCCCCGCCCGCCCGAGAGACTCAAGCCCCGGGCGGCTGGATCGGGCCCCCAAGCACAGAGCCTGTGGCTAAGCGGGCTGCGCGCGCTCACCAAGCACAGGGCCGGCTGGGTGCCTGTTTTCCAAATACAAAGCTGCTGGCGAGTGTCCTAACCCCAAGGCGGCTGAATCCGCCACCTGCGCGCCAGCGTTCCAAGCCCTGGCGGCTCGATTGGTCCGCCGGCTGCGCGCTCAGGGCACAACATAACGTCACAGACCCAAAGCGGCTGGATTCCCCTGCTGCGCGCGCACGCGTCACAAGCCAAAGCGGCTGGATTGGCTGATCAACGGACTGATTGACTGCCAGGGACCACACCTACAAAACAGCGAAGAGTGTGACCCAGGAAGAGAGAAAAGTGAAACCAATCCTTCCAACCACCCCCTCCCGTTGCACAGACAGGACACCAGCAGAAATAACCTGACCGGTTTAAAGCCAACAGAAGATTTTTTTTTTTATCCTTTTTCTTTTTTTTCCTTTCCCCCTGAATTCCTTCTTCCTCTCTCTTTTTTTCTTTTTTTTCATTCCTTCTTCCTCCCATCCTTTACCATTTTTATGTCTTCTTCCTGCCTTCTTTTATCTATTTCTATGTTTTAATTTTTGCTAAAATTCCTTCTTATCTTGCCTCCGATCTTTCTTTATTCCTTCTTCCCTCCTTCCTTCCTTTCCTCCTTTCCTATTTCCTTTTTCCCTCCTTCCCATCTTTGTTTTGGTTTGTTTTGTGTGTGTGTGTGTTTTTTTTTTTTTCTTTTCTTTTGCCCCCCCTTTCTCTTTTTCCCACAGGTGAGACAACAAAACCTGGAGTGCTGAAAAGACTAGAGTTAGACCGTGTTAAACACATAAACGTCAGATCAAGACCAGTGAGCACAGGAGAGTAAGGAGACAGCACCACCGAATCCCATTGGCATTCTACCATAGAAGTTCATATCATAAATCCAGGGAGTCAGAACAAAGCAATTTAAGACGCAGAGGCCAACAAGAAGAGCCTCACAAACAATGGGAAGACAAAGAAACAATTCCCAAATGAAAGGAAAGGAGGAAGCCTCAGAAAGAATACTAACCGAAAAAGAGGCAAGTCAACTATCAGATACTGAGTTCAAAGCAATGGTCATCAGGAAACTCACTGAGCTCTCTGAGCTCAAAGAGAACTACCAGAAACTACAAGGAAACTACAATGAACTCACTGCAAACTATATCAACATGAAAAAGGAAATAGAAAATATCAACAAGAGCCAAGAGGAAATGAAGAATACAATTTCTGAATTGAAGAACACAGTAGAAGGAATTAAAAGCAGACTTGACGAAGCAGAGGATCGGATCAGCGAGCTGGAGGACAAAGTAGAAAAAAACACCCAGAAGGAGCAAGAAAAGGAAAAGAGGCTCAGAAAGAATGAAGAGGCAATAAGGGAAATGCAGGACAACATGAAACGTAACAATATCCGTATAATAGGAATACCAGAAGGAGAAGAAGAAGAGCAAGGGATAGAAAACCTGTTTGAAAAAGTAATGATGGAAAATTTCCCTAATCTGAGAAGAGAAAAAGTCACCCAAATCCAGGAATCACAGAGAGTCCCAAACAAGAGGAACCCAAAGAGACCCACTGCAAGACACATCATAATTAAAATGGCAAATTTCCAAGACAAAGAGAGGATCTTAAAGGCAGCAAGGGAGAAAAAGGAAGTAACATACAAGGGAGCCCCAATAAGGTTAGCAACTGACTTCTCAATGGAAACGCTCCAAGCCAGAAGAGAATGGCAAAAAATATTCCAAGTACTGAGAACCAGAGGCCTGCAACCAAGACTACTTTACCCAGCAAGGCTCTCAATCAAGATAGAAGACCAAATAAAGAGTTTCCCAGACAAAAGAAGTCTAAAAGAATACAGCTCCACCAAACCAGCTCTGCAAGAGATGCTAAAGGGACTGCTTTAAGGAAAGGAAGGAAAAGAGAAAGACAGAGGAACACAGGTAGGAAATAATGGCAATGCATAACTACCTATCGATAATAACCTTAAACGTAAATGGATTAAATGCTCCAATCAAAAGACATAGAACAGCTGAATGGATAAGAAAACATGACCCACACATATGCTGCCTACAAGAAACCCATCTCAGGACAAAAGACTTACACAGACTGAAAGTGAAGGGCTGGAAACAAATCTTCCAAGCAAATGGACAGGAAAAAAAAGCAGGGGTAGCAATACTCATATCTGACAAAATAGACTTCCAAAGAAGGGCCATAAAGAGAGACCCAGAAGGTCACTTCATAATACTCAAAGGAAGAATCCACCAAGAAGACATAAACATTGTAAATATATATGCACCCAACATAGGAGCACCCAAATACATAAAGAAAATCTTGGAGGATTTCAAGAAAGATATTGACAGCAACACAATTATAGTAGGGGATTTTAACACCCCACTATCAAAAATGGACAGGTCTTCCAAACAAAAGATCAACAAAGATATTGTGTCACTTAACAATACCTTAGAGGAAATGGACTTAACTGATATATACAGAGCTTTTCATCCCAAAGAAGCAAAATACACGTTCTTTTCAAGTGTCCATGGAACTTTTTCAAAGATAGACCACATGATAGGACACAAAGCAAGCCTCAACAAATTCAAGAAAATTGAAATCATATCAAGCATCTTCTCTGACCACAAGGGTCTGAAACTAGAAACCAACCCCAAGGGTAAAAACCCAAAACACTCAAAAGCATGGAGACTGAATAGCATGCTATTAAACAATGAATGGGTCAAGAATGAGATTAGGGAAGAAATCAAAAACTTCCTGGAAACAAATGAAAACGAACTCACAACAACCCAAAACCTATGGGACACAGCAAAGGCAGTCCTGAGAGGGAAGTTCATAGCAATACAGGCCTACCTTAAGAAGTTAGAAACAGTTCACACAAACAACCTAACCCTACGCCTACAAGAACTGGAGGAACAACAACAAAGACAGCCCAGAGCAAGCAGAAGGAAGGAAATAACCAAGATCAGAGCAGAACTAAATGACATAGAGACTAAAAGCACAATTGTAAGGATCAATGAATCCAGGAGCTGGTTCTTTGAAAAGATAAACAAAATCGACAAGCCTTTAAGTAGGCTCATCAAGAAAAAAAGAGAGAGGATCCAAATAAACAGAATTAGAAATGAAAGTGGAGAGATTACAACTGATACCACAGAAATACAAAGGATCGTAAGAAATTACTATGAAGACCTGTATGCTAAGAAATTTGAAAACCTAGATGAAATGGACACATTTCTAGAAAAATATAATCTTCCAAAACTGAATGAAGAAGAAGCAGAAAACCTGAACAGACCAATATCAGCAAAGGAAATTGAAGAAGTCATCAAGAAACTCCCATCACACAAAAGCCCTGGACCAGATGGTTTCACAGGAGATTTCTACAAAGCATTTAAGGAAGAACTAACCCCTATCCTTCACAGACTATTCGAAAAAATCCAAACTGATGGAAGACTCCCAAACTCTTTTTATGAAGCCAACATCATCCTAATCCCAAAACCAGATAAAGACACAACGAAGAAAGAAAACTTCAGGCCAATATCGCTGATGAACATAGACGCTAAAATTCTCAACAAAATATTAGCAAACCGCATCCAGCAATATATTAAAAAGATCATCCACCATGACCAAGTGGGATTCATCCCAGGGATGCAAGGATGGTACAATATTCGCAAATCAATAAACATAATACATCACATCAACAACAGCAAAGACAAAAATCACATGATCATATCAATAGATGCGGAAAAAGCATTTGATAAGATACAGCACCCATTTCTGATAAAAACACTCAGCAAAGTGGGAATAAAGGGAGCAGTCCTCAACATAATTAAGGCCATATATGAGAGACCTACAGCCAACATCACACTCAATGGACAAAAACTTAGAGCTTTCCCACTAAGATCAGGAACTAGACAAGGATGCCCTCTCTCACCACTCCTATTCAACATAGTATTGGAAGTCCTAGCCACAGCAATCAGACAAGAAAAAGCAATAAAAGGCATCCAAATTGGAAAGGAGGAAATGAAACTGTCACTGTTTGCAGACGACATGATAGTGTACATGGAAAACCCTATAGACTCCACTCAAAAACTACTCGACCTAATAAATGAATTTGGCAAAACAGCTGGATACAGAGTCAATACCCAGAAATCAAAGGCATTCCTGTACACCAGCAATGAAACTGCAGAAACAGAAATCAGGAAAAAAATCCCATTCGATATAGCAACAAGAAAAATAAAGTACCTAGGAATAAACCTAACCAAGGAGGTAAAAGACCTGTACTCAGAAAACTACACAACACTGAAGAAAGAAATTAAGGAAGATACAAACAAATGGAAGCATGTACCATGTTCATGGATTGGAAGAATCAACATTATCAAAATGGCCATACTACCCAAAGCAATTTATAGATTCAATGCAATCCCTATTAGAGTACCCATGACATATTTCACAGATATAGAACAAACATTGCAGAAATTCATATGGAACCATAAACGACCTCGAATAGCTGCAGCAATTTTGAGAAAGAAAAACAAAGCAGGAGGGATCACAATACCTGATATCAAACTGTATTACAAGGCCACTGTAATCAAAACAGCCTGGTACTGGCATAAAAACAGGCACATAGACCAATGGAACAGAATAGAGAGCCCAGAAATAAACTCAAGTCTATACGATCAATTAATATTTGACAAAGGAGGCAGGAGCATAAAATGGAGCAAAAACAGCCTCTTCAACAGATGGTGTTGGGAGATCTGGACAGCTACGTGCAAAAAAATGAAACTCGATCACCAACTTACGCCATACACGAAAATAAACTCAAGATGGATAAAAGACTTAAATATAAGCCGTAACACCATAAAAGTCCTTGAGGAAAACATTGGCAGGAAAATCTCAGACATTCCACGCAGCAACATCCTCACAGACACATCCCCTAAAGCAAGGGACATAAAGGAAAGAATAAACAAATGGGACCTCATCAGAATAAAAAGCTTCTGCATGGCTAAAGAAAACAGCACCAAATTACAAAGAGTACCAACAGTATGGGAAAACATATTTGCCAACGATACCTCAGACAAGGGCCTGATCTCCAAAATATATAAAGAACTCACTCGACTCCACTCCAGGAAGACAAACAACCCAATTAAAAAATGGGCAAAGGACTTGAACAGACACTTCTCCAAGGAAGACATACAGAGGGCCCAGAGACATATGAAAAGATGCTCAGCATCACTAGCCATCAGAGAGATGCAAATTAAAACCACAATGAGGTATCATCTCACACCAGTCAGAATGGCCAACATAAACAAATCCACAAACAAATGTTGGAGAGGATGTGGAGAAAAGGGAACCCTTGTGCACTGTTGGTGGGAATGCAGACTGGTGAGGCCACTGTGGAAAACAATATGGAATTTCCTCAGAAAACTAAAAATGGAACTGCCCTTTGACCCAGTAATTCCGCTGCTGGGATTATACCCTAAGAACACTGAAACACCAATCCAAAAGAATCTGTGCACCCCAATGTTCATAGCAGCACAATTTACAATAGCCAAGTACTGGAAGCAACCGAAGTGCCCATCAGCAAACGAGTGGATCCAAAAACTATGGTATATTTACACAATGGAATTCTACGCAGCAGAGAGAAAGAAGGAGCTTATACCCTTTGCAACAGCATGGATGAAACTGGAGAGCATTATGCTAAGTGAAATAAGCCAGGAAGTGAGGGACAAGTACCATATGATCTCACCTTTAACTGGAACATAAGCAATAGAAGAAAAAAGCAAACAAAATATAACCAGAGACATTGAAGTTAAGAACAATCTAACAATAGCCAGGGCGGGGGTGGGGGGTGGGGGCAGGGATAGTGGGAAGAGGGTATTACAGGAACTACTATAAAGGACACATGGACAAAACCAAGGGGGAGGGCGGAGAGGGGGGAGGGAGGTGGGTTCACCTGGGGTGGGGTAGAGGGATGGGGAGAAAAGGCATACAACTGTAATTGCATAACAATTAAAAAAAAATGTATTCTATCAAAAAAAAAAAAAAAAAAAAAAAAAAAAAGTGGCTAACTTCAATTGGTAGAGGAAGAGTGTTCCTTATAGCTACGAATGGGATAAACATGTGAGTGGCCTGCCTGGAGGAGGAGGGCCTTCTGCTTCCTCTGGGGAAATCAAGACTCCGCATGGAGGGATGTGAGGGGTGGATGCAGCACTCCAAACCCTTCCGTAGCTTCCATAATCGTTCTCTCAAAAATGTTGGCGTTTGATGACATTTCCTCTTTTAAATGTTTTCTGAGAAGAAGCAATAGACTCTGTGAGCTACTCAACTGTTAATACTAAGGCTTTTAAAAATCACTGGTAAAGATGTTTGCTGAAGGCAATTGTAGTTTGTGCACTTTACCTCTAGAATCCTTGGCACTTTGAATTTGCTGATATGAGCTCTATGACGAATGAGTTCTGTGATCATTAACCCCCACCTCCACATATGGAATGGGTTTTCTTGTTAGTCAAAAGTCATTAGAGTTGGCTCTCCAGACCTAGCTTTCTTCTTGTTCAAAGTACAGGCTGCTTCCAGAAGACCCATGTCCAAACACAATTCAAAGGCTGGTTCTATCACAGGGTATGAGCTTTCTATAGACTTAACTCACTGGAAAAGAAAGGGTGCAGGCAAAGGCCAAGTCATGTGGGTAGAGAAGGAAGTAAATCAAACCCTAAAAAACCAGCTTTCATGGTGTGCCTGACGTGGTAGTGGCAACAGGAATACAGGCAGCTGACATCCACTGAGCGCTATTATAGGTGAAATGTTTTACGTGCTGTTAGTCAAAACAACCACCCTACAAGGTAGGTATTATTACCTGGATTGACAGAAAAGATAACTCAGGTTAGAAAGGTTTGACGACCTGCCTAACTTCACAGCTTGTGTGAAAGGTACAGCTGGGGTGGGGACCCAGGCTGGTTCGGTTCCAGAGCCTATGCCCTTTCCAATGAATCATATTGCCACGTCCAAGTGAAGCAGGTGCAGTAGGTGTTTATAGGGAGAAAAGTATACCTGCCTCCATTGAACTGTGGATCCTGTAACCTCAGCCAGTGGGAGGAAGTTCAGTACAGTGAGTGGGAATAGAAGCTTTGGAGTTATACATCCGGGTTTGAGTCCCAGCTCCCCACCTTAATAGCTGTGTGAGCTTGAACAAGTTCTGTATCCTCTCTGAGCTTTAGTTTTTCTCATTTATTAAAAAAACCCAACCAATTCAAATAGCTGCTTGATGGAGTAAATGTTTAAGGATTAAGGGTTTGGCAGATGGCCTGGCAGATTTTAAATATTCGGTAAGTGGTAACAATACTTTTTATATTCATAACTATATACTGCTTAAAATCACAGGTCAGTGGAAGAAACTGTGACCTCAAGATGTCATTGAACGTATGGAGTAATTAAAAATAAAATATCCTACAAAAAGAAGTAAAAACCAGTGTGTTCTATGCCTCCATGACATACATTTGTCAATTCAGAAATTTATATTAATAAGTAGAATCTAAATTACGTATTTTTAATTGTGAATTTTCTTATTTTACTATGAACATTTTTAAATCACAGAAAAGTCGAAAGAACGACACACTGAAAATCCGTGTGCCCACCACCTAGAGCCTCCCATTTACACTTATTATATTTGCTTCATCACATGTCTATCCATCAGTCCACCTTTTTTAAAAAAATGCATTTCCAAGTAAGAAGCAGACATCAGTACATCCACCCCTAAACACTTCACGTGCATAACATTAACTGGTGCTCAGTACTTGTTTAAGATTCTCCTTTTATTTTTTAGTAAAATTTACAGTGACATGCCCAAACCTTACAAGGACCAAGTGAGAGTTCTGACAAACGCCTACACCTGTGTGGCACTAGCACCTGTCAAAATAGATTCTATTACTACTTTTACTCTAGAAAATTCCCTCATATGCTGTACATTTTAAGTACAAGGAAAAAACCAGTGGGCTCAAGGACCCAGGGGTCTAGGTTCAAATCTCATCTATGTCACTCGTCAGTAACTCACCCTGCACAATCACAGACACAGGCAACCTCAGTTTTCTCCGCCATAACAAAGGGACAATGCCCATCTCAAAGGGCTTTGTAAAGGTTAAATACAAAATTACCGAGAGCGCAGCACACGTTCCGTACCAAAGGGTACCACTTTCTTTCTACTCCCCTCCGCAACCCCCGCCAAAGTGAGGAAGTTACCTTCAAAAATAAAATGGTAAGAACAAAAACAACAACAAAACAGTTAAACGAGAGATGAGGGGGAAAAGGCATCTCTCTGTGTAGGCTGTCCTCCCCCAATTTATCCACTCTGACTTCAGCTAATTAAACATCTGTCTCAACGGTCTCCTCGGCAAATCAGTCATCCCCACTTTGTGACACTGATTGTTGGTTGCAGCCTTTTCCCCACTTGCTACCATCCCCAGAAACTTCTAGGAGTTTACTCACCAGGCACATGGCAAGGAATGATGCAGGGTCCCCATTAACCCCCTACGGTTGCCCTTGGTGCCAGTGCTGTTCATAATGCTGCCAGACGTGTACTCAGATGTGCCTCCCCAAAATAAACCTGTGAGGGGGTGACGACTTTTTTGTCTACGTTTCTGATATCCAGATTATGGGCATTTTCTAAGTACCAGCCTTAGAAAGATAAACTACTTACCAGAAAACCTGTTTTTAAAACTGCTTTTGATGACAAAGTAAGCAGGTAACAACATAAGGTCTCAAATGAGCTGAACTGGAGTCTACTGAATCACCAGCTGGCGCTCTCCAAACATGAACAAAGCTTTGCTGGCGAATGAAGGGGCAGTAGGCAAGTAATCGAAATGGCTGGCCTTCCTCTACACACGGAGGGTGTGTGTGTGGGGGGAGGGCACCTGCTCAAGCGGGAAAAGGGGAGATGAGGTGGGGAGAATTGTATGCTAAACTCTAGGGCGCTTCTTAAAAATAGTTTTCTGAAAGGAGCCTTCCACTCAATCCCTCTTCCCACTAAAACAACCGACTGACCTAAGAACTACCTTTTCGAAAGATACACGGCTAATAAAACCATTTAACAATGCTTAATTACACTAAAACCCCACAAATGCAAACGAAAACTAGATATTGACCGTTAGCCAGCAGTTGGACAGAAATTAAAGACTGACGACATCCAGTGGTGGTGAGGGGTGGGAAAGAGGCACTCTCGTCTAAGCTTCGTGTGCCAAAGAACGGGTGTACACTCTCTGAAGGGCAATTTCTTTTACTCACCATTTTAAAGAAGCAAACCTCTGACAAGCCCATAGTTAAGATAATTTTAACTAGAAAGATACAGATGCAGTGGTCACTCTGATGTGAAACGCCTGCAACACTGAGTAAAAGAATGCACAATCACGTATCTTGTAGGGAATCGTTACAAAACTTTTTACGCAGATCCTCTGCATGGGTTCATTTAATGTTTACTGAGTGTTCTCTACCTGACAGGCACTGTGCTGGATGCTGGGCATATGGTGGTTTTTAGAAAACAAAAAACTCACTGCTTGTATGTATATCTACATGTGAACTTAATACCAAAACACCCCCAAAACAACAACAAACTCCCCCCCAAAGAATTTACATGAAAGAAAGAGGAACCCCTTTTTTACTTCACACACCTCCAAAATGTCTGATTTCCCCCCCCCAACAAGTATTTATGTTGCCCTCCTTTCAATGGTTCCCCTCCGCCATCAGAATGAAGTTCAAACTCAACAGTTTACAAACACGACGTGCAGTCGCCGTTCTCCACTCTCCCACCTCCTACTCTGTTGCGTTCTTACACTGAGCTGTGTGCAGATCCCAGAAGGCCCCAAGCTATCCAACCGTGCTCGTCCGCCCAATGTTCTTTCCCATCTCTCGGTGCCTGGCCAGTTTCTATTTCTTTCAGGTCTCGGCCAGGTAATTTGCTCAGGAGAGTCCTCCCTGACTCCCCAAGGCTAGACTAGGGCTTCCCTCCCACAATGGGCACCCAGGCCCTATACTTATTTCCACTCATCATGTGCATGGCATTTTATCTGCCTCACTGTCTGTCTCCCCAAGTCAACAGTGAGTGTCTTGAGAGTAAGGACCACTGCTTGGCTTCTACAAACCCCCTAGTGCCTACACAGTGCTTCCTGCATGATGAGCCCCAGTAAATGGATGTGGCTCTCCTGTTTTTGAGTGCACTATCAGGCCTGGCCTGGTCAGCTCTGGCCCCTGCCTCGCTTCTGCAGCTTATCCTCTGCTGTCTTCCCACTCCAGTAATTTGAAATGTCTATGTTTTGTGACTACATCTCAAAACATCTCTGTCTGGAATGTTCTTCTCACTCACCCATCTGGCAAAGTTCTAAATACTCTTCAAAAAGCTGTCAAACAAATTACTTACTCCAGAGCATCTTTTCTCAACGCCCGCCTCACCCAGGGGTTTTAAGTGTGCCCTGTCCGTGCTGCTGTAGTAGCCTAAGCATTTCTCCTTATGAGTCTACCAGATTTCACTGCCTCGTCCTCTGCATCCGCTTTCCAGTGCAGTGGCTGGCGCAGAGCAGGCAGCACTGGGTGGTGAACTGCGCAGGGTCTCCCAGAGCCGCACATAGCTCTAGAGCTCACACGGCCCTCTCCTACACTGGACTTGATTTATCCTCCCTCAACCTCTCCCCCGTGATAGCTGCGGAAAGTAAGGCTCGGAGAGGTAAGTACACGGTCACCCATTCAGTTACTGTAGCTTCTTATTCTAGGGTACAATTTTTTTTTCATTTTTAACATTTCTAAAGTCAGGATACAGCTTACAATCGATAGATACATTTAATGTAGTAGTGTTTCTTCCCCCGCCTAGAAAGCTCGTATTAAATTAGTGGTGCTGTGGAACTATCCCTAGTGGATCCAGGGCAAGGCCCTCTGACCCCACAATGTGCTCCTCCTGTACCAGCACACATCCTCTCGGGGGAATGTCTTCCCTCTTCCTCTCATTCTGCTTTTTCCTAATCTAATCCACTCTGGCGACGGCCCCAGATCGAGTGAATGAATAGATTTTGAGATGAAAAAGGAATTTCCGAAAGATTGGTGACCAGCAGGAAGAGTAAACGCTGGTCAACTGTAGTTTTGGCGAACGATGTATTTCAAGCTTTTCTGATGTGGCGGTGGTGAGAGCTCATGACGCCCTTCTAAAGTAACTGGGTCTCTAAAGTGGTTCCAAAAGATTTCTGCTTGACATAAATTTTCTAAATTTCCAGGCTTTCTGGATAAAATAGTTGACTGCAATGCCATCTTTAATGTGCTCTGCTCTCTACTCAAGGAGATCCATCAGGAGCCTCAGAGCACTCCAGAGGGGGAGGCTCAGGTGAGACGCAACAGGAGAGAGGAGGCAAGGAGGAGTATTTACTTGCAGCTTCTTGCCTGGGGCACTTCCGAGTGACACCTTTAACCCCCAAGCAGTCCTAATTTACTGATTCTGTTTTCCACCGGGTCACTGGACATCGACTACCGACTACCGGGTCTCTACTCCCTACCCCCAGCCCTCACGCATGCGTGGCATCAGCATCATTACTCTTTTATGCGGAGAACTTTGTGCAGAAATTACTGTTTTGGGTTTGTTTGTTTTTTGACAAAGAACATATTAACAGTCCTATTTACCTTCTCTTCATCTTTTTTCTTCTTCTTCTTTTTAAAGGATACCTGCTATAGCATAAGGAAACCACACGTCTGTGTCTCTGGCTCGCAAACTATTTTCATAGAAGAAACAACACTGAACTTTCTGTCCATGCAATTACACGTGAAGCAGGACTCCGTTCAACCCTACAGAGAGCAGATTCTTTGCCTTACTTTAGCCTTTGAAGAGCACTGCAGGTTAGAAGAGTATTAAAAACCCTCGTCCATTTAAAACATATGGGCTTCTCTTTTCCTGAGGGCAGCTCAGGACAGGTGTATGTTGCTTTAAGAAAGCTAGACACACAACATTAAAACTGACAGCAATACAGACAAACTGCGCAATTACAAAGGAATCCTGGCTTTCTATCCAGACTCACCACAGGGTTCCTTTAAATGCTGCACTTCCCTAGTGCATTTAGATCTTAGAATCAATGAGCATTTCTGTTTACAGAATTTTAAATTTGTTCTCCCATTAGGGTTCTAATAAGCAACATGGTACAATAAAAAGAGTATGGGCTTGGAGGTCAAAAAAAGCCTGGGCTCCAATTTAGAATCTGCCATTTGCTTTCTGTGGAAATGTGGGCGACTTGAATTTCTCTTAGAGCCGAGGAAAGGGAGGCTCAGAGAGGTATATATATGATTACACATACAGTTATCATAGCTTCTTAATTCTAAGATGCCATTGTTTCCCACTTGTTAACATTTCTGAAGTCTCATCTGTAAGAGGCATGATTGAATGAGGTATCTTTAAGTACACAAAGGCACTAAATAATCTGCTGTTACCCCCCTGGAATAGATCTTGGGGAAGACAGAAATCCCCCTTGAAATCTTCTTGATAAATAACAAATTGATATGTACACAACTTTTCAGGTCTGGCATGAAATAAGGCCTCCTGCCTGAGGTGTTGTGAGGAGTGAGTCAGAGACTGACCAGTCTACTAGAGCAGGCCCACTAGGTTACAGGCTCCAAATCCCCTCCCTGGCTTCCCGGGTCTCAGCCTGGTCTGTATTCCTCTCTCCCATTACAACCATCTGACTCTGGGCTTCGTTCTAAGTCTCTTCTTTCTTTATGTTTTACGTTCTCTGTACAACCCTCTCTTTGGGCCACTGTGTGTTCCACAGTGATTACAAGTTTAGATTTTATTCTAAATCCAACTGGAAATCATTGAAGGGTTTTGAGTAGATATGACCTGATTTATATTTTAAAAGATCTCTCTGGCTGCTGTGTAGACAGGAGAATGAAGAGGGCCAAGAGCAGAGGCAGGAAAACCAGCTAGGGTTCTAGTCCAACAGTCCAGGCAAAGCCATGTTGCTCTGGCCTCATCCAACAGGGATGGAAGAGACTGAATGGACTCAGGATGTATTCGGGAGGCAAAACTGGTAGGATTTGCTAAGGGATATGATGTGGGGAGTTAGCACAGGGAAGAATTCAAGGGTCAATTTTACTACATTTTTTTTAAGTTGGGAGAAAGAGAGTAAAGTAAATTGACTGCGAAGAAATGTTCTTTTTAAAATGTAGTAGGCTTTAACAGCCACTGCCCCTGCCCAACTCTTCCTGGCTTAACTATGAGGGCCACAGTTTAAATGGCAATCTCTCAGGGAGGAGTTCCCTGAGCAGCTATACTATACCATGAGCTCCCTGCGTCTTAGTATTCTCTCTCAGCCCCTTATAATTGCTCTCCTTCCAGAATGTAAGGCCTCTTCAGCAAGGGCCGTGTGGATCTGCCTCACCTAGGAGGTCTGGCACAGGCGAGCTCACAGTGAGTGAGTGTACAACACAGCCACAAATACATTGTGGACCAAGGGGCACATTTTACGTGAATTCTGAGGAGAAAACCTGAGAATCTAACGATGTCCTCATTAACTGTCTGTTCCTCCGCTGAGAATCCTGTACCTGGTGGCACAGCCCCACACCTCCCCACACCTTCCACTTTGGGGAATAGTGTCTGAGAAGCCCTAGGCTAGGCTATCTCACTGGTGACATTCTAGGGGTCCTGTGAAAGCACAGCAAATTAGCCAGCAATAAGGTGGTCTACGACTCTAAACAGAGATGTTAGGAGGGAGTCTACTTGACAAAGCTAATATTTGTTTCGAATTCTAGGTGAAATTGTGTCAGAGAAAAGAAAAGAGTATCTCAAGTCTTATTAATAACATTGGAAGAACTTTTCAACCAGATCTTCAGACTGATACAAATTTGCCTTTCACATCAAAAGGCAAGAAGGGACAGGAAGAAAGTAAGTGAGCTTCTGGTTCACCTTTCCAGCAGATGATGAAGAGAAACACCTCCACTTCATAATGACAATAAATACTGAAACAGAGCAGTGCAGAAAACTATTCTGCTTGGAAAACCCCACTTTGAAACCCTCTCTCTTTTGTAGACCATGAGAGAACTATATCGTATCTCTGTGTCAGTGTTAGAATTGAACTTGGATCTGCTTCAGTTTCTCAAGTGTCTCTCACACCTGACACCATGCTTCAGCAGGCTGGTGAGGGCTGGTGGAACAGAGCATGTTTAAACAACAACAACATACTAAGAAGCTCAGAAGGCCACTGATTGTGAGAGTGAACTTGACAAAAGGGGAGCTCGAGGAACTGAGGCCTTTACCCCGAAATAAAAGGTCAGTCTGTTTTACCGGCTCACTCAAGGGACCTGACAGGCTACTTTTCACTATGTCAAATACACAGCCACCTGACTGTTAAAATTAGTAAAGAGGCTTCAGCTAATTTTTCTAAAACTGGATTCTGCATTTACATTTTTCTTAAACAGTGGGGACTTTCTGCCAATGCAGGTAGATTCCAAATGTCAAGTAGGTCAGGAATAAAATGAAAAGCTGAAGAGAAACTTTAAAGGAGACATTTAAAAATGGGCTTAAGAAAATAAGTCTTAGCAGAGAACTGACTAGAACACACTGTGAAAACTTACTCTAGTTCAGTACATGAATATTAATAGAAAAACCCTGCAGTGTTCATAAATAGTTATGACTTGATGAAATAATTACAAATAATGCAAGCTGAAATTTTAGATCAGCTACAAGTATCTATAATGACATTCTACCCCCAAAAAGCAAAAATATTTTAAAACCCCAAGGGTTCCATTGACAAAGCTACTTACCCAAACAAAGAATAATTCTTTTGCTCAAATCTCGCTCACCTTCTGATTTTTTACAAATGAAAACTGGGGAGAGAGTGCCAGAGGGAAGGGCAACATTTACACATTAGGACAGTCACAAGGCCTACATTTTGATTCAATAATGGAGTTCTCAATTTATTGCTACAACATTATTAAACAGAGAGTTGTCAGTCTGGAAAAAAGATGAGAGATGTTAAAGGTTTGTGGGTGAGCAACAGAAGTTCACTGCCAGCCTATCAAAGGCTGTCTGAAATCTGTTCTAGTTTAAGTAACCTCTAATGAACAAACACACTTGGTACACGTTGTTTAACCTCACGTGGAACTTCTCCCCTCTCACTGAAGTTAAAAGGAGTAGCAAAGGGATCAGTGTTTTTCTGAGCTCAAACAGGTGAAAGCTGTCTGAGAAGAGGGCGCACCTCTCCACCTCTGTCTGCGACACAGGGATGCCGGGTAGCTTCTTACAAAGACTGAAGGGGTCATTGCGGCAGAGACTTAGGAGGGACAGGGTGAGCGTCTCCAACCTGACATCTCCTGCCACCGAGTTCCTGCCTGCGCTCATGTGTCCCAATGGGTAAGTAGAAAGTATTTCATAGCCAGCTGTGAGCACTAACAGACTTTCTTCTTCCTCTTCTTTTTCATTAAATGTGTTGTGCTCGCCTTTGACTCTACGACAAGAGGGTTTTCCTCTTTTCATTAGTCCACTCCAAACAGGCCCACTCCACCATACAAAGTTCAAAGATACAAAACATGCCCTGCCTTTACCAAGCTAACCTTAAATAAACACCTTTGCCAAACTGGAGATCGTTCCATTTCATGAGACCTGGCTTGATAAAGCAACAGAAAGGGCTTCTTATTTTAAAAAGCATTTTGTATGAAGAAAACGGACAGTAATTTATGTAAATACATCAATCTCAATCAACTTCTCTAGTATGAAAGGAGTAAATAATGCGGATCACTGTTTTGCGGATAACGAGTCCAGCCTCCTTGCCAAGGGTAAGGCCAACACTCTGATGGAAAGAGCGGGTGTGCACACGAAGGTGAACATAAATAAATGTGTGCATGATAAACGTGGTTGCTGGGGGTGGACGCAGATAAACAGGTACCCAACTGCACGGGGGGCCGGGGACAGAGGGAACGACACCGGTTTAGTGGTATCCCAGGAATTTCATGGAGGTTTCATGGTGTAAAAAATCTGTGACAGCACAATTTTTATTAAGTAGGTTTAAAAAGTTAGTTCTATCTCCTCATGGACAATTCAGAATAATGCTATCTTAGAATATAATAAATCTGTCACAAAATACACTATTGTGTAAAACAAAATTTTAGGAACAAAGCAAGAAAAAAAATAAGGACCATAAGGAAAGATGAATGCTTATTAAACATCTTTAAATATCTGAAGCTGTTTAAATGCTTTTAGATCAGCACCTAGAACTCAAAAATAGCTCCTTTCCCCTGGGAAGGAGAGGGTATGCCTCTTCAATCATCCCCTAAATGCAAAGAGGTTTGACCCCCACGCAATGGATAAAAGTCACCCAAAAAATGAACAAAAGAGGTGTTTGGAAAAACCAGAACACCATTCATCCCAGCTAACGACTTGTTCATTATGAGTGATGATGGATAAAGACTTCTCATGCTGAGATGAAATCAAGATTTATATGCATTGTTTCCTCTCCCAACTTGTGGGAAGATCATCATCATTTAATTCTATCTCTGCGGCCAGTGATGGGCATCCAGAGAGCTGGTTATCAAACGGCGCAGTCAGCTGGCAAAAGCCGAAACGTGCAGTTGGCACATCTGGACGGAGCCGCCACAGCCGAGGGTGAACAATGACTCCTGGCAAGCATCCAAATTGCTTGCAGACGCTAGCAGGTCTCATCTACAACCGCCCCTACCAGCATCTCTCTCTCTCTCTCTTTTTTATGAGAATCAGATTTTCATTGCTCCATTCAATTGCTCTCCTCTGCCATTTTTTACAGCTCTTATCGTTCCCCTGGAATATGGCCTTGAGACAGCTCATCCGTGTCCTTCACTGTGTTATCTCTTCTAACTTTTATTAAAACTTCAGCTTTCATCTGACGATAGCTAATTAAATCTGGAACAGATTATATGCCTCCCCTTAAAAAGAACACAAAACCATTTTCCTCAACCTGAACAATGCTTTCTTTCCTTTCCAAAAGATGAACCAAAGGTGTTTAAGAAGTCTCATCTATTTACAAAGCTAAGATACCTGATGTGTCATATGTGGGTTGATTTATATTAAAGTTGTCTGTGGTATGACAAATCTTGGGGCTATTTTTCAAAATAATTATTTCTCAATATTGGTAATATTTTTCTCATATCCTTTAAATATAACAGCTAATACCATAAGCTAATTTTCTGTATCAAGTTGGGTAATTATAAATTAGAGATTAACAGGTATTTCTGTGAATCAAGGGATTTATCCTTAAAATTTTTTTTTAACAGTTGCCTTCAATTGGCAAAAATGAAGTCTTTTCCCTTTTATTTCATACCCCAAAGACTAGCAATTAAAAGTTTCCCTCATGGGGGATTCAGAAAGGTAAACATCAAAAAAAAAAACCCCTCCTTGGCGCAGACAACAGCATGGTGATTTCCGGAGAGAAAGGGGGAGGGGAGGATGTGGGGGGATAAGGGGTGATGGAAGGGACTTGACTTGGGGTGGTGGACGCACAGTACTATAAACAGACAATGTATTACAGAACTGTACACCTGAAACCTATATAATTTTATTAACCACTGTCACCTCAACAAATTCAACAAAAATTTTTTTTAAAAGTTTCCCCCATTGAAAATTATGTGAAAACATGAAATTAAAAGCGGTACTTTGAATTTAGGGTTGATTCAGTTTTCAAGACAGCTTTACACCAACTAACAGTTAGCCCAAGTAGCCTGTCGTAATCTATCACGAATTGTTAATGACAAAGCTTGCATAACTGATACGAAAACATTTTCCTTCCATATGCCACCGGCCCAGTCCCTTCCTTAGGCCCACGGGCAACTTGAGCATCACTTTGTTTGGCCGTAGACCTGCTAACCAAACTTTCTGGCAGTGGTGTCTGAAAGGTCGGTAAGCCAGGGGGCACACCATGTGCATGCACACACACGCCCAGGCGCACACACGCACACGCCAAGCACTTTTAACCAAGGGTTCAGCGGCTCTGGCCACGGTATCATTTAACTCCCCTACCTGAAATTTTCTGGGATCCTTTTCTTCGCTTTACTGCCTTTAGCAAGATTTCTTTCATGGTGACCTTTGTGTTGTCCACCTGAATAAGGGAGAATCCATGAGCAGCATTTCTGAAGGAAAAGACAAATATTAAATGATTACCAACATTCAACCAGAAGGACGTTATTGCAGTCTTCACTGTGTTTAAGAAAGTTTTAATAAATGTACATTCAAGTGCCAATTATTTTAAAATAGGTTAAATAAATCTACTCCTAATAACAAAGAGAGACAGCGAAAGGAAAGCATTCTAGTGTGAACAGTTCCAAGTGAAAGAGAGGTCAGTTATGGAAGGTTTTTCTAATTTATCTCAAATTGAATCTAATTGGTCTGTGTGGGTCGGTGTAGCGAGGATTGACAAACGATAAACAGGGCCTGTGTCAGTAGATGTCACTGCAGGCAGACACTACCGTCATATTAAAGCTCCTGGAGCCCTGGGGGGAAAATGTCACGTTGTATGTGTTTGTGTGTATGAGGAGGGGGCATATGACAGCCCAAAGCAATTAACAGTAAGGAAAAGTAAAGGCTCCTCCTAACTAGCCAGTAAAAGAAACACCCTGTATTTGTATATTTTTCAATATATAATCTATGTTCAATTCAGTAGGAATGTTTTAATCTACTTTGTCTTAGAAGGTCAAACAAAATATTAGCTGAAGCAGAAATAACTATAAGGCAAAATACTAACACAACTTGTAAGCTTCTAGCCGACAAAACTCAAGGGCAAAAACTGGTAAGGAACAAGTACCTGAACAACAGGAGTCCATCCCTGGTGAGGAGTCACTCCACTAAGACCGGTAATTGCAACAGCAAGTATCACAAACACTACTCACTATGCTTGGGCACTGGAACAAAACGGACCTATTCCAAGCAGCTCACGTAACAAATGGGACCCAAGTTTCCAACTATGGAACATGGGAATTGCCACAAGGAGTTTGGTTGCATTCCCGTTTCCCCACCAGAATCTCAAAGGGGAACATGGCCAAAAAACATGGCAGAACTTCACACTGACAAGAAACCTGAAGGAAAAGCCAAGCCCTAGCTAAGTCGCGGAAAAGCTTCCCACTGGTGGGATAGGCTGGGTAGGGGCCTTGAACCTAGCTTGGACCCAGCCAGGTGGCTGGCTTGCTGCAGGGGCTGGGGGCTGATCTCCAAACCAAGGACCCAATTTGCTTCCCTAATACAAAGACATCTCCACACCCCTCCTCTCCACAGGGCTTGCTGTTTAATCCTTGACATTCCATTTGTTAAAAAGCAAAAGCCGATGCTGGTCTAGCCAGCACGATCATCCATTTTAACTTGGTCAAGTTCTCGCTATCGAACAGCAGGCCTGAGAACTGTCAAGCTAATTCTACTGAACACTCTGTTACTGAATCATGCCTGAGCCCTGGCCATTCTTTACCTCAGAAGCTGGACCCCATCCCAGAACAATCTTTAAAAGTTTATTTTACTGATCAAAGCAAAATAAGAAATAGCTCTTTTTAAAAAACTATATTTAGGGAGCGATGTAGTAAGTGATACTTTGGCAAGGGCACTGAAATGTAAAGTGCCTTGTGCATTTATAAACTTGGGGGTATTTGCTCTGGCGCAGGGCCAGCCTGTGTTTGGAACGGATGCCAATCATCCGAGTTCAGACTCGCCTTCCCCTGCTCTCTCCTCAGAAGGCAGTGTGCGCTCCATCTGTGACAATATGTTGTGCGATGGATGAGTCGGGCCTACGAGGGAACACAAGTTCTCGGGTGTGCACACACCAGCACTAGGCCAGACCTCACGAACTTCCATCCACCTGGGTTCCACCTGAACTATTTTCGATCGCAGTCTGCTTATAAATTGCTTACATTCTCTCCTAATCTGCTGCTGGCTGATAGCATTATTTCAAACCAATATGTTTATCTTTTCCAGTGGAGGCAGACTAAAAGCTCAAAAGGAAGCCTTGTGTTTGGACTAACTTCCATAAATTAAAAGTGCCCTTTTAAAGGATTTTTGAACAGAGGAAAATCCCTAGTCTGTATTTTTCTGTCATTTCACCAAAACGTACCTGGGTGACAAGGTTAAAGCAAGCAGAGGAAATCCCTGGCACTTATCATCCACAGGCATTACTGATAAATTGTGTGGTGGGGGAATAAAGGATTACCTTCTGTATTTTTTCATTACACTTTTCTTTTGTTACAGAATACATAAATCCATTGTGGCACAATGTAATATGTATCACCATGCTACACCTGCGGACGCTTCCGAGCGGCTGCCATGTCTGTGCAGTCAGGAATGATAAGTGAACCACCCGTGAATGTTAACGATAGTGATCATTCTGAGGTAACTCGGCTCTCCATCTTCCTTTACAGCCTCCGCACTGAAGCCAGGGTAGCAAGGTTCAGAGAGGAAAATGAAAACAACGGGGAAGGGAAGGGAAGGGGCACGCACAGGCCCGGAGCGCGCCTCCGCGGTGCGCGCTCTCCCACTCTGGGGCTCCATTCCGGTAAAAACAGCACATTAAAAGGGGAACAAGGTTGTGCCCCGTGCGCTGCACACTCAGCCAGACCTAATGGAAGTTTCCTCAGGCTGGTCTCGCATCCCACTCACCACTCTCCCTGCAGGCGAATGCCACATTGCCCCCCCCCCCCCCCCCCCCCCCCCCGTTCCCAGGCGACGACACCGAAGGGGGTAAAACATTTCTAAAGCACAGGAGTGCAGAATCAAGGTGGTTCTCAGAATGCATCTAGGTGCGACTGTTAAGTTACGCTCACATTTAATAAATGGATATGGAGACTTGCTACCACAATTTTCAGCATGACTTCCAAACATTCTGAGTTTTATGCCTCATTTCTTTATATCCAAGATTTTTTATGGGCTTTCTAAAAAGTCTATTGAAATCCATCTTTTAAACCTGCTCTTATTTAATGCTGAGTATTGGGTCTGAAATGGAGAAGACCATGATCGTAGAAAAGTGCCGGCGCCCGGTGGGCAGGGTGCCTGTCCGGCCTCCCTTCCTTGGGGCACTGCATTCTAGTCTCTGAGTTGGGACCTGTGCTGACAGTGATTAGCCCTCAGACGGACAGGCAGATGGATGGACAGACAGATGGGCTACAAACCCAGTCTCAACTCAGAAACTGCTCCTCCTCCTGCTCCCCCTGGGGGTAGCTGGCCTCTTTTCTGCCAGTGCAGGGCACCCTAGGGGCACTGAGCAGAAGCGGCCGCCCCGCCGCAGCTCCTTGGGCTGCCAGTGCCGGGTCTGGGATGAAGCGTCACTTCAGGGAGCTGACTAAATGCTACCAGGAGTGCTTCAGTCAATTCAAAGTTAGGTCCTGTCAAGTCTCGTAACCACTGAAAAACGTATGGGCATTTTAAAAAGAGATTACTCACTTGAGGAATTCAGCTCTGTCCCAGTGCAAAGGCGCTCAGTTACCAGAGGGAAGTGTTTATACCAGCATTAACCTAACACAACAAGCCTTTCTCCACTACGTATTAGACCAGAAGTGATGGGGCACAGAGGGAAAGTAGAGGCACAGGTCTTCATCTGAAAAGCTTAGTTTCTATGTACAGAGAGTGAGCTGAAGCCAGAACCGAATTGGAAGGCAATACACATGTCTGGGAGGAAAACACACGGGCAGGGAGTTCAGTACCCTTTGGTTGGAATCCTGGTTCCACGGCTAACTGAAATGCTGCCCTTAACATGTGGGAAACCTCAGCTGCATCCGTGAAATGAGGAGGGCGCTTCCCTACAGATCTGTCAGGAGGATAAAACAGTCAATGAATGCCAAGCACCTGGCACTAAGACTGGCAAGCGGTAAAAAGAGTTTATAGATGTTACTTCTCTAATGTTCCCCTTGTCCCAAGTCACCACTCCAAGAGATGAAGCCCATTCATGCCCTCTCCCCTGACCCCTCAGCAGAGATTGCTTATTTGGGAGAATGGATCTGCACCCTCACAGCTTTTAAGTGGTAACACAGGGCCATTAAAATGTGCAATTTACCAGCCATGGTGGCAATATTTAGAGGTACTGTCAGCAAGCAACCTCTGACCCAGGCTTCAAAAACCCCCTGAAGCTCAAAAGAGAGTACCCTAGGCTCCATTTTCAAGATTTTCTTTCTGTTTTTAAATTTATTGATTTTTAGTGAGAGAGAAATGTTAATTTGTTGTCCCATATATTTATACATTCATTGGTTGATTCTTATATGTGCCTTTATTGGGGATCGAACCCACAACCTTGGTGTATCTGGACAATACTCTAACCAACTGAGCTACTGGACCAAGGCTTTTTTTTTTTTTTTTTTTTTTGAGAGAGAGATAGAGAGGGGAAGGAGAGAGAGAGAGAGAAACATCAATGTGAGAGAGAAATATCAATCGGCTGTCTCTCACATGCTCCCTGACAGGGGACTGAACCCACAACCTAGGCACTGAACGGGCAGCCTTTTGGTTTACAGGATGACACTCAACCAACCAAGCCACACCAGTCAGGGCAAGGTTTTCCTTTTCGAGAGAGTAAACAGGAGAGAGAAGCAGGTATGTTCCACCTCAGCTTAACTGGTTTTGGATGGGGATGATGGAAGTCAAAAATCATGGTGGTATTGCAGAGAAATTCAATGGGACTTAGAGGTTTTTGATCTAAAAAGTACAAGACATTATTGTTCAGTAATTATAACAGTAATAGCAGCAGCTACTATCTATGGAACACCTACTATGTGCCAGGTGCTGTATTAAGCTTTAAAAATCTACATTAACTAATTCAATCCTAAAATAGGTACTATTACTATATAAATTTTATTTTATTTTATATTTATTTTTAGAGAGATGGGAAGGGAGGGAGAAAGAGACGGAGAGAAACACTGATATGTGAGAGAGAGGTACATTGACTAGTTGCCTCTTGCACGCCCCCAACTGGGGACCTGGCCCAAAACCCAGACATGTTCCCTGACTGGGAATCGAACCGGTGACCCTTTGGTTTCCAGGCTGGTGCCCAATCCACTGAGCCACATTTGCCAGGGCACTATATCCTCTTTATAGACACTAAGGCTGGAGGCATTAGGAAATTTACCTGTGGTCGCTTGTCTATTAAAGATCCTATTTTGGATTTAGAAATTAACGATATGGTTCCCAACCCAACTGGGAAAGAAAAAGAGGCATACAGAGAATTATAGTTCTGTGTGATTAGCACAAAGATGGAAGCCAGCTCAGAGTGCTGCAGAAACACAGGGCACGTAGCCAGTTGGGCAGAGGTGAGGGGGTCAGAGAAGCTTCTTTGTGGAGGTGTTTCAAAGCACAGTCCCATTCAGCTCCACACCATGCGCAGATAGATGGTGGTTATGCCAGAAGGCAGTGGAGCACAGTGAGCTCTGCGACAGAGTCTGTGTTGGAGTCCCAGCTCCGCCTTCCTTGGGTAAATGATACAATCTCTCTCACTTCCAGTTTCCTTATCTATAAAATGTAACAATTCTTAGACTGTAAGGCTATGTGAAGGCTAAATACTTCTAAGGTAGTTAACATGATACCTGTATACAATAAATGCTTAATAAGCAAGTTAATATAACAACAATGGGCTTTTCTTCATATGTACAAAGAAGTGACATAGAATGATGAGACAATGACAAAAGCCAACGTTTATTGAGCACTTACTTTGTTCAGTTAATCTTCCCAGAAAAGGTCGGTGCTGTTATCAGTCCCATCTTATAAAGGAGGGAAGTAAGGTTTGGTAAGGCCAGGACACTTCCCCAGATTTACACAGCCACTCAGTGGAGGAGTCAGGACTTGGACCCACCCCAGCCAGACCCCAAAGCTTGAGTTTCAACCCTCTCTACAGCCTAGAAGAGAGTCTTGGGGAGTCAGAGGAAGCAGAGACTTCAGAGAGCATACCCTTCAGAGCAGAACCACTGACCGAGCTGTGGGTAAGTTCAACTTCCCTATAACAAATCCAGTTTGATTATAAATGTCCCAACTCTGGAGTAACCATGTGACTTGTAAGTCTCCTTTCTAAAAGCCCTTGGAGAACGACGCCGTTTTTTGAGCTGGCGGGAGCTTGTGCAAGTGGGCAGAGGCTGCCCAGAGCAGTGCTCAGTGCTCCAGGCCTGACCAGCTCATGACAGCGAAGAAGACACACTCCTCTACTTCCCAACCTGTCTGGTCCCAATTCTACTCATGCTCACTCCCTAGCACTTCGAGGTAGAAAATGAAAATATATGAGCAAGAGAAAGCCTTGCAATAACTATAGCATGCCTACTTTAAAGCAAGCCCTTTGGGTATTACTTTATCCATAAAGAGAGTTTACACTAGTGTGAATGCCACGTTTTGTTTCCCCTTGCACTGACAAATTTTTTTAAAGATCAAAGCATATTGTATAAGTATGCGGTGTTTGACATTGGGTAAAGTACTCTTTTTCAAAACAGACATTTTCCAAAAACATAACTCGATAGACTAATGGGCAGTGAGAAGCCAAAATGACTGCCCTCCGCCTTCTCCTTGTGTATCTTTGCCAGAGTCCTTGGGACTTGCCAAATCCGGTCATGCCTGCTTAGCTTGCTCGACTGATTGTGCCAGAAAAGAAAATAAGACACAGATGTATTTGAGCTCTTTGAGATGCCAGTAAGAGAGACAGCTAATGGCTTCATTTCGACCCTCCCCTTCCAGCTGGGCACAGGTGGGGGATAATGAGGTCCCTCTCCCTAATCAAACTCAATTATTTACTACTCTATATAACCGCAAAGACATTCACATTCAGTTCAGAATATAAAACACACTGTGGGCTACTTCCAACCACTGCCACTGGGTATTTATAACAAACTCAAGTGGCTAACAGTTTGCCTTGGCAGGAGTTTAAGTGTGTAAAGTTTTGCAAACTGTTTCTGTTCAAATGTGTCCTGCTGAAATGGGGTCCCAGGCGGGGTTCCATAACTGTCAGGTCAGTGAACTGCCTAACATCTGAGAATGTATTCACAATGCGGTGCAGACAGGATCTGGAAATCAAATGCTTCGTTCTACCGCAACCTTCTGAGAAGCATCACAGTTTTTTCAATGGCAAGACTGACATTGTATTAATAAACATTACAAGTCACTAGCCTGACATGTACACAGCAGCAGCTGACAGACTCCAACATAAGTTGAGGGGAGAACAGAAGAAATCAAAATGAGACACAGTAACTAAACGTGGCCAAAGGGGGTGGCTCAGGAAACAAATAACATTAATGCCAGCAACCTGAGCCCTAAACTTTTAAGACATATATCAACTAAGGCAACATTCCAGTATAATTTCTGGATACCAAAGTAAGTTGATAGCTATCTAAAATGTGTGCTTTTATTGGAGGAACAAAGTGAATTCTGGCACACTTTCCGCAGACAGACATTCCAGTGAGCGAAACATACATATTTAGCTTGTCTGACCTTTAAATTCTTAGAAGTATGTAATTAATGTTTTCCATCTTTATTACTTGCTCCAATATTACTGCCATTTTAAAGAGACAAAGAAAAATCTTTTCTCTAGACAGTAGCTGTTGCCAAAAAGGGAATCAAGTCAGATTTACAAATACAAAATTAAACAGGCTGCATATGTTACATTTCCACACACGAGGACAATCTGGACAACGAAAATGTTTGCTAATACAACAGAATGAAAAGAAACAACACACAGTTGGTCCTCTATGACATGGGCAAAAAATAAGTAACTAGGAAAATTTACACCCATATTGTCAGGCCAGGCTACAAAGAACATGGTCCTCTTTTTTAATTCTTTATGCCATTTTAGCTCTGCCCCTTACCAAATGGCATGACCTTGGGTAAGTAACTACCTGTCTGTGATCCGCAGCTTATACAGATGCCCCTTGACTTATGATGGGAACTACGTCCCTATAAACCCCTCATATGTTGAAAACACTGTAAGTTGAAATGCATTTAATGCACCTAACCTACTGAACATCAGAGCTTAGCTTAGCCTACCTTAAATGTGCTCAGAACACAATAACCAAAAAACTCAGGCAACACAGTACGCTGTTGCCTATGGACTGTTTGCCCTCGTGACTGCGTGCCCAGCTGGGAGCTGGGGCTCGCTGCTGCTATCAAGCATCATGAGAGGGTATCAAACTGTGCATTATTAGCCTGGGAAAAGAGCCACATTCAAAATTCAAAGTACGGTTTCTACTGAATGCATATTGCCATCACACCACCATAAAGTCAAAAAAATCTTAAGTGGAACCATCCTAAGCCAGGGACCATTTGTCTATATGCTTAAAAAATGAATTGCTTATAAGGAATAAATGAGATAATGGCTAATAGGCGCACTAAACTGTGTGAGTGTGCAAAAATGCTCTTGTTCTTTTCTTTTCTTTTGTCCTCTCCAGACCATAAGGCACTATCACACAAGAGTAGGAGGGGCTTCAAACTAACGATATCCTTTCATAAAGGTCTGGTCACTTGGGGTGTATGCTAAAACTACTGACCCTTTTGAAAAGCCTTCATACAGGAAAGAGCAATGAATCTAGGGCATTCCTCCTTAAAAAGCACCTAAGCTTTCCCTTTAATGCAGAGCCAACAGAAGCCACGGCTGTCTCTGGGAACCCTCTGGGCCACACTGCCCAAGCGAGGCTACCCAGCTTCTGGTATAAGACCTTCCACTGTCTGTCTATCCCACTGCTCCCTTCCCAAAGAGCAAAACCCTAACTGGACTCTGTCTGCTCTACAGTCTTGGTCAGAGCAGTTCCTTTCCCATGTCCACCTGATATATTAAACATTTTAAGTAAAACACGTATCTAGGAGGGCAGTTTAATTGCTCTGACTTCTGATCTAGGGGGACTCTGTTCATTTCATTGGTTTTGACTTTTCTTCCCTAGAGTCAGCAATTTAGGGCCTCTTAAATTTGCTCTGTCCAAAATCAATCAAGAACAAAGGATATCTTAGAATCCACTTGCGGATGAGTAAAGGAGGCAGGCAGGTTCCATTAACGGGCTCCTAATTTGCAAGTAGTTAAGAGTAATCCATTCTCTTTCCCCAAACAACTCTATTTCCAGGGGTTTCCTGGGCCCAAGGGCCCAGGAGGGGAAGGCTGGTCTAGCCCTGACTCAGTAAGACCATCAAAAGGCACCCAGCCCCATGTTCTTTCCACAGAACACCTTTCCAATTAGGAATCCATTAGGTTAACTAGCACCTTTAAATGCAAATAATTCTATAATAAGTCATCTTTGCATGATCAAACAAAGAGGAGTTTTAAATTTCCTTCTACATAAAGAAAAATAGCTCTATTATTAAATTCTTCTATAAAAGACATGTATTAATTGTGTAATAACAAAGAAAGGTTAAACCCCATACACACCTCAGTGTGAATTATTCAGACTGATAAATCTCTGACAGAAACAACAAAAATAGCAACTGTGTAATATTTCCTACACACCAGGCTCTAAGCTAATTTCCTCGTAGCAACATTTCCTACCTGAGGTTCAAGGGCCTCCGGAGTTAACAGATGAATTCACAGACTCTCTAAGTTTTGGAAATGAAAAATTCTGCTTTTAATGTAGTGCAATGACATATATTTAGTTCAATGAAATTCACATAGCTAAACCCTTGAACAACACAGTTTTGAACTGCAAGGTCCACTAATATGTGGTTTTTTTTAAAATAAATAGGTACAGTACTATAAATGAATTTTCCTTATGATTTTCTTAACATTTTCTTCTGGCTTACTTTAGTGTAAGGATACAGTATATAATACACGTGACATACACTGTGTGTTGACTGACCGTTTATGTTATTGGTAAGGCCTCCGTCGACAGTAGGCTACCAACAGGTAAGTTTTGGGGGCGTCAAAAGTTATGTGTAGGCTTTTGACTGCACAGGGGTTGGTGCCTCTAACCCCTGCACTGGTCAAAGGTCAACTGCATACACAGTGACTTAGACATAAGTGATAGATACAGATGTAGATGTAGACTCCCAGTTTCCCATCTTCCCATTTCCGCCCAACTGGAGGAACCCTGAGTCATCGCTTTGAGGAGAAACACCCAGGAGAGCCACCTAAGCCTCATCAGACAGATATGAACAAGAAGCTGGGATAAGCCAGGATGGACAAATGTGGCCCATGCCCGTTCATTTATGTATTGTGCGTGGCTACTTCCATGTTACTATGGCAGAGCCGGGTGACAGAGACTGTATGGCCCCTAAAATATTTATCTGGTCCTCTAGAGAAAAGCTTGCCAACCTGTGGGATCAAACTGGTAAGCTTTGGGGGTTGCATGTTCCAGCTGTAGACTTATTTAATGTCGCCAACAGACTTACGAAGGGCCAAATGACATCACTGCAAGTTGCGTGCAAAGTTGGCTGAATAGAGCAAAGTGATGGAGAAATGGGCACAAGGCTCTTGGATCTCTAAACAGAGAAGAACAGGCCTGAATACGTCATGCTCTGCAGTGCCCACATCGCCCTGTGCTCAGGTATCAACAGGCAGAGAGCCAACCTAAGCACAGATCAGCTCACATCAGAAAGCAGGGTGATGGGTCATCCTGGCTCCCTGGGACTGAGGGGGTGCTCTTGTGGGACTTTCCATTTTGAAACAGGCAAAGTTCTGGGCAAATTGGAAGAAATTCGTCATCCCAGAGAAATGTTCTTTACTTTTACAGTTAAGAACATTTAAAACTTGGGGAGGATGTACTCTAAATCAATTGGCCCATTAAAATAATGAACAAGCAGTTAAAAGATACATTGCATTATTTAAAAGGATAAACAATAATATAGTAGTCTGATGTTTGCCCGAAAACCAAAGGCTCAAGTTGACAAGTAAAACTTTTAACACCCATTAAACCCAACACCAGTGATTTAATTTCAGCAAAACATCATCTGTTGCACTAAAGTTGTTAACTTGTATTTTATTATTGTTATAGTTCTAACTCCATTTAACTTGTAATTTTGTTTAGGTTGCAAAAGACATGAATTTATAGCTAGAATTTTACATTTGCATTTATGTAAGTAACATAATAAAATTTGAGCAAGCACTGAGACTTCAGGAGAATTAATTTTCCTTTAACAGAGATCTATATGTTACTAATGTTTAAAAAAAATCCTGACAACAATTCCATGAGGTAGTTACTACTATCCCCATTTTATAAATGAAGAATCTGAGACTACAGGTCATGTAGCAAGTCACTAGTGAAGCTGAAACTTGAACCCAGATTAGCCTAAATTCAAAGCCTGTGCTGCCTCATTTGGAGTAGGGAAAGATGGTCCAGGGGAACGTCCTGTTGGGTGCAGGTGAGGGCCTCAGAAAGCCAGAAGGCAACCAGAGGCTTCATAGTTTTCAAAAGGCAGGAGCAGGCTGCAAAATTAAAAAAGGTGAAGTGGGCTCAGAAAGTGAGGTGGGACAAAAAAACTTGGTCAAGGGCCCTCCTAGCAGCCCAGACACGTTCAGATTCCTTCATTCCTGCTTACGAAGCCCTGAACTGAAGGTGTTTAGGATGCACAAATAATTAAGATTGTGCCCTCCCTGTCTTGAAGGAGTTCATGGCCTGGCTGCTACTTTAAAGGATATCTGCCCATAGGAGGAGAGACTGGAAAGTCTGCACATCTCCAACACCCACTCCTGCCCACGTTCAGCAAAAGCCATTCCAATTCGGCCTTCTCTGAGCAATGTCCGCCCAGATTCTGCCCTTCCCCTGATAGAAAACAGAAAGTACAGGGGAAAGAAAAATGGAGAAGCAGCAAAGAAATCTATTCGGTTACCCACTCAAGAAATGTCTGTGGCATACCTACTAGAGTAACGAAGCTGTGCTGGGTGTTGTGGGACACAGGTGATCCAGTTCTTGCCCTCGAAGAATGTTTACTAGTAATAACAGTACCTGCAGCAAACACTTAGCCAATGCTGACACAGGTCAGGCACTGTTCTAAGCGCTTTTACATCTGTTGACTCATTTAACTCTCACAACAGCTCCTTGCAGGAGGCATTATTATTACCCTCATGTAACTGAGCCATACAAAAGTGAAGTAATTCATCCAAGATCACACACTAGTGAGGTAAGGCCAGGACTGGCACCCAAGCCGTCTTGCTCCAGAGGCCACCATGCTTTTACGGATTACACTGTAGTAGGGGCTGAATGTTGGCTTTAAGATAGTAGGATTTACTTGCAAGACTAGACCAACACTAGATTCCCTGTCCCAGCTCTCAGCAGGATGCTTGAAATCAGGCATAAGTTCAAATCTAAGCCGGAGAGCAATACTCAGCCTCAATCTTCATGTCTCCAAAATGGTCATAATAAAAACTGGGCTGCCCTAGCTGGTGTGGCTCAGCTGGTTGGAACGTTGTTTCATAACTGAAAGGTTGCGGGTTTGACTCCCAGCCAGGGCACATGCCTGGGCTGCAGGCTCAGTTCCCAGTCTGCGTGTGTATGATCCCCGGTCCAGGTGTGTATGGGAGACAACTGATTGATGTTTCTCTCATATCAACCTTTCTCTTCCTTCCTCTCAGTCTAAAAGTAATGAAAAAATGTTCTTGGGTGAGGATAAAAAGAATAATAAAATAAATAAAAACTGGATTATATTTTCAGATTAAATGAAATAACATATACACAGTTGGCCCTTAGTAAATAGGAATTCACTTCCTATTGTCAAATCTAGCTCTCTCTTCCTGGTTCAGTTTAGTGTCTTCCCAGCCACTTCCTGCTCATTCTCCACTCGGAGAAAGATGCAACAAGGAAAGGAGGAAAGGAAGAGAAGGAATGACAGCTTCACTTATTTTGCTGGCACTTCACTCTCTGAAACTTGGGACACATCCTTGGAGATTCCTGAAGGTCTGCTCTGTCCTGCATTTGCAGGAAAGAAATTTCTATCTTAGAATATAGACCAGCAAGGTGAATGGGAAGTTGCTGAACTAAGAAAATAGACATAGGACAAATGGTCAGTAGCCTGTACTATTTCCTCAGACAACTGAGAAATAGAAAAACCAGAAAATTTAGTGACATTTTTGTTCTAAACCCTCACATATCAAGATTCTACTTTACCTTGTGTTTTCAGAAACACTCCAGACATGTCGAATAAAATCTCTTAACTTTAAAATAGAGAAGTATTGACTGGGGTATGTGTGTTTGAGAGTGGGAGTGCAGCGATGGGAGTAATTCGGGGGGGAAAAAGAGTATTAAGTTTAAAGCAGTTATTGTTACTGTCTGCCTTTCTCCCTCCTCCCTCCTCCTCCCCTGTTCCCTGGAAGGTGGGGTTCACATCGAGACACTTCTCCTGGGAGAGGTGTATCCATTCCACCCCCAACCTCACTCTATTGAAAATCATTGATTTAAAAGCTATTGTTTTAAAAAGGACTTTCAGTTGAAAAGACTGCTACGATCACATGTTAACATCTGTGTGTAAAAATTATGTGCTAACGAGAACAGTTCTTTTATGTAATCCCTTATAATAGATAATGCAAATGCAAGTAGAAACTACTGAAATACCACTGTATACAGTCTTTTAAAAAGAAAAACCTTCCAGTGACACCTTGTGATTGTCAGACTGAGCAGAGGGCTCTGTGAATTCTACTGGTAACACTGTAAACTGGTGCATCTTTCAGAAGGCTACATGTCGATACAACGCGAGTCTAAAGATGTTTCTATTCTGACCAATAATCCTACTAACAAAAAATTATCCAAAGGAAATTATTCAATGAAATACAATGGATACAGACAAAGACTATCCTAGAAGCACTTCTTAAAAGCCAAACGAGAAAACAATCCAAACACCTATGATGGGCATCCAGCGCACCACACGTTTTCCTGGTTTAGTGCTCACTGCATTCTAACGGTCTGCTGGACAGCCACCTCCCCTCCACAGCATCAATTCCATGGGCACAGGGGCTGTCTCTGTCCAGATCCTTGGCACATAATAAATGTAAGATGTAGGGATTAAGAACAGATACCAAAATATTTTTATATAATGTTAATTAAAAATAACACTATATATATGATAAAACTGAAACTTTGTATACATACACATGAGAAATGATTATACAAAAATGAAAGTAGTTATGTTAGGACAGAGGAATTCAAACATTCTTTTAAGTTATTGTTTTAGTGCCTCTGAAATGTAAGGGGGAACATGTTTGCTGTTATATAGAGCAACCATGACTTCATAGTAGAAATACAACAGCAATTATTAAAGCTTGAGGAGTCACCCCAGCTCCACACGCATGCAGGTATTCATTTTTTGCTCAAGGGTGGAAAGACTCAAAATACTCATATATCATAGGTAGCATAATCCTATTTTTGGTAAAAATCTGCAACAAAGGCAGTATGTTTTAAAGAGACAGGTAGAAAAGTCCTCTAAAGCAACCTCTTTTGGATAGTGAACTTGCTGGTTACTAACAGCAGGGGGTGCCAAAGGGACCGCTATTGTTCCCAGGAGATGGCAGAGAGGGACTGCCGCCACCTTGGTTAGGAAAGCTGCAGCTGCGCTGAGAAAACACTGCCCATGTCCCCCAACAATGGGGACTGGTGGAAAAACTCCGGTGCTCTGTACATTTGGATGGACAAAAACTACATTTTTATTTTCACTAACTTCTGATATTTAGAATTTCCTTGAATTACAGTCAACAAATCACAGGAGTATGAGCAGTGCTGGGGACTTGTCATGAACAGAAATCACAGATGTGACGACAGCACATTCCAGTCGGAGCAGAAGTCTCCAACACCACTTACACTCAGTCACTCCTCTGACACCACATTTCAGGAGTCACAGTCAGACCTGCCACTGGGCCTTCAATTCAATGTATTATTCAATGTGTTACTACAGCTGTACGTATTACTCTATCGCAATTTGCTTAATAATTTGGCAACTTTATATACAACAAATTCTTTTGTAGTCTTGTGAATTTTACTTTCTGCATTTATAAACACTTTCCTGAGAAGACTTTTATATGCTTTACCAGACTGCCAAAGGCACAGGCAAGGTTAAAAATCTTCTGCTCAGTGTAAAGGAAGGCAACCGAGAGGAAAAATCACATTGGATCTGAACAAAGCTGGAGAGAAAAAGAAGTATGTTAAGCCACAAGAGAGAAGTGGCTGTGGTGCCCATTTTCATTTTGTTTGGATTCCTCGAAGAGAAGTTTTGCTTTGCAGACTCCGAAGCGCTCCAATACGTCCACAGGCCTGGCTCCTGGAGAGGACGTTCAGAGATCTACCTGGTTTGCTACCACGAAGCCTCTGTATCGAACGCAGGTGCAGAGGCACGAAACCCAACGCGAGTGTTGTCTGCACATCTCTCTGGAAGTCATCATTACTTGTGGACTCTCCAGGCACCAGATATTCATTTGGTGAATAAAACCAAAATCAAATCCAAAATTACACAGGAGGCAGAGGTGAGAGACTGAGGTAAGTAACAGTCAATACTCACATTCGAACAAAGAGTGACTCTTTGGATGTCAGACCAGGAGATGAATACTTTTCAACCAGGGCCAGAGTACTGAAGCCGAACTTATGAATGGGCTCATTGGAATCCAGTGGGGGGAAATCCGTGTCAACCTCCCCATCATCCTCAGCAATGTGCAGGCAGTAGGCATTGACATTGTCACTGAAAGGAAAACCAGAAAGGGGAGTGAACACCATGGTGAGAAAGGGACACAGCGACCAGAGGCCCTGCTGTGCAGCGAGCAAACTTGCAGTACTGCTGTTCTTCACCCCGAAGCCTGCAGGTACGGTTAGAACCCCCAACTCCCACCTCATCTGACGAGGAGAAGACACATGGCAGTGCAAAGGGGGGTCTGATGTGAAACAAGAGCCTTTGTACTCCATTCTTCCAACAAATACTTCCTGGGCACCTACTGTAGGTAAGACACAGAACCCCTCAGATCAAAGGTGAGATTTAGTATCAACCCTCAAGGAAGCTTACAATATAGGAGGGGGTAAAAGTAAGCACTATATTAGCTATAATATACATGTAAATGAAATGAATATCATAAAAGGGATACACAAACTTATAAAGGAGAGAAAATTGTGTGGGGAGAAATCAGTGGACTTTGATTTATGTTAGGATTAAGGAAATACCTGCTCTAGCTCAGGAGAAGTACTCGGGTACCAAAAACGATCAATACAGTTCTCCTTTCTCCGAAGAAAATCGGCCTCACTTGGCAGGATCTGATTCCAAACACCAAAGATACTTAACAGAGTAAAGCAAGTGATCTGATTTTTCCTGATCAACTACCATGGACTTTTCTCACTTCCCTAGAACCACTTACCAGTAATCTCAGATTCTAGCCTCTCCCAGTTTAGAATCAACACACCTCCTTCTCCTTCGGGGAAGTAAAAAGTCAATTTGCAGAAAAAGGGTGGTAAACTGTATCAACATAAAGACAATTCAAAGCTGAAAGGTCATCAGTTTGATTCCCAGTCAGGGTACATACCTAGGTTGTGGGCTGGGTCCCCAGTTGGGAGCATGTGACAGGTGGGTGCCCAAGAGCTGGGGGCATGCGAGAGGTGGGTATGCAAGAATTGGGGGCGTGAGGTGGGGGGCATGCAAGAGGCAACCGAATGATGTTTCTCTCCCTCCCTCTCCCTCACTCTCTAAAAATAAATATAAAATATTTTAAAAAATAAAGCTGAAATCAATTTAAAACATTTTAGATACCCTGCTCCAAAGCTGAACTGTGAAAGTGCAAATCTGCTAGTATTAAGCATGAATCTACTAGTCGCAAGGCAATGGGATTCTAAATTCTGCAGCTTAAATTTAGAGTTTTAATTATATGATTGATGCTTAAATTAATTAATTGCAAAGTATATGCTAATTGTTTAATTGGTTGCTTGATCTATATAGATCATTTTTTGAATTAAATGAGATGATTTACAAAGTTTATTGATTGGATGTGACAATGAATTATTTTACTGGCTACCTGATTTGCAATTTTCCCAATTAATTCACAAATCTTTTGCTGCAATTCTGCTTACTGAGAGAGAGCCTACTTCAGGTGATCTATACTCAGTCTGTCATGATTAAGAGATATTTATTATATAAAACAGGTAATAAGGACAGATTAAAATTAATGGGAGCTGTAAATCTGCTAAATGGATGGGTAACAAGAAAGTAATCTGGCTATGTTTGTCACTATAAATTTCATGTGTTTGCAATGCTCTTAAGAAATTTAAAATTCACCTCTGAATGGTATGAGAAACTTAAAGGCCTTTGCAAGGGGTTGCTAACTTAAACACAAAACCCTGTAGAAGCAGAAGGAAGCCACTCAGGTGAGGAAAGCGTCACAGTGTACTAGTGAAGAGCTTTGTGCCCAGGAAGACTTGCGTTCAATGTTAAGCTCCGTCACTCATGCACTACATGGTTTCAGAGAAAATAAGTTTCATCTCCTTGAGTTTCAGCTCCTACTTCTATAAAAAGCGTATAATCATGTAACTCAGGTATGGTTGTCAGGATTAGATGAGATGAGATATAGTGCTGAGCACAGAACAGAGGTAAGCGAATAAATGGTATGGCAACTACAACGAAGTCAGATGGAAGATAACTTGGCTAGTTATGTCAATCCGTAAAGACAAACTGTGGACGCACACCAGAGGGAGAAAGCAACAGTGAAACTGAGTGACGTTCTCCGTGCACACACCTGTGACCGCAGTTCACATGTCCACTGTGCTCCAGCCTGGGGGCCGCTGGGCCCTCGGGGTTCTGTGGACAGGGCAGACCCGGTGCAGCAAGCAATGGGCGGCACGGATTATTTACTGCTGTGTAAATCATCCCGAGGAATGCCTGTGACTCTCCAGCATCGCAGAGGTTGCGAGGGCAAATGGTATTGGAAGAATTCTGCACTGATTGCCATGGGATGCTCCCAGAGCCCCTCAAAACAAACTCAACAAACGTCACAGGCTCAGATCTGAGAGCCAAAGACTCACGGGCAAGTACCCTTATTCTCCTCGGTTCTTGAACACACAGGGTGAAATCATTTATTCTTTCAAGAAACATTTGCAAAGTGCCTGCCCTTGGCTGTTACCTGTCCTCAGCACTGGGGACACAGCAAGGAGAAGGATGACTGATTCGCTTCATATTAGACAAAACTAATGGAGGTCTTTTCTGGGTTATCATTAAGGTTTAGCAGCAAATAGTGCTCCAAACTCTAAAATCTCTTAATTAAACACGTAAGAAGAAAATGACTAAAATTCCATATTCTGTGCATGGACACATTGGTTCCTTTGTGTCTTTAAGAAGTAAGGATGAATAAAAGAAGCCACTGTGGTATTCTGACTTTAAAACTGCATCATGACTCCAAATTACTAGTATAGTAACCATTAGTATCATTAGCTACATTTATTGAGCCCTATGTGCCAAGTGGTTTAGACACATTAGCTCACTGAATCTTCCCATCAGCTTAGTCACTTATTATGTCCATTTTACAAATTAGAAAGCTGAGGCTCAATGAGGTTAAATGCTTTGCTCAAAATTAAACAGCATGTAAGTAACAGAGCTGAGATTCAAACCCAGGTAGTCAAGAAACCTCATTCTGGACCCCCACCTAGCTCTCTGCCAAAGCCACCCAGTGTGTTTCTATGGAAATGCTACACACTTAGAAAAGGAGGAGGAAACCACAACACATTGTTATAAAAAATTAGAAGCTTAGAGAGGTTTATATGAAGCTTGTTTTTACAGATGGGAAATAGATGCCTAGAAAAGAGGAATAAAATGCCCACGGTCACCCAGTTAAATAGGGGCAAAGCCAGTTCTAGAGAACTTCAGGTCTCCTTGCTCCTGTTTCATTACTCTTTGATCAAATCAGAAGTTGGTGGCATTCTGAAGCGAGGAGAGAAAAATGGGCAGCCGTGCCCCTGACTCAGGAATTCCTCAAATAGAGACATCTAGAACTTAGAAAACAGTGAAAACACAGGCGCCTCCTTATGACATAGTTCAGCGGAATGAAGGCAGGTTTGCAGTCAGATCTGGTTTTAATGCTAACTCAACCATTAACCAGCTGTGTGACCCAATCTCTCTGAGCTCCATTGCTTATCTATGAATAGCTTTCCTTGATTTTCCTAGGATAATCATTTGCAAAAGTGATTCTCCTTTGTGGTCTTACAGAACTTGGTTAATATTTCTGCATGTAACTATCACATTGCTCCTCTTCTTATTTATGCATCTATGTTCTGAAGAGCAGGACCCTTCTGCTGTCTCTGCAACCTCATTTAGAAGGAACTTAACCAATGTTTGTTGAATGAATGAATACGTGCATGTGTACACTGAATCACTCTTACCTATTAAAAAGCATAAAGGGTATTATTAAAAATGTGTTTTAATGAGAAAATAAGTAATTTTTTCTTTTCTATTAAAAAAAAACTAATTTTAGAGCAAGAGGAAGGGGTGGGGGAGGAGGGGAGGGAGACAGACAGACAGACAGGCATCAATTTGTGTTCCACTTACTTATACATTCAATGGTTGCTTCTGGTATGTGACCTGACTGGAGATCGAACCTGCAACCTTAACATGTCGGGGTGAGGCTCTAAACAAGCCAGCCAGGGCATAAGCGTTTCTTGCTTGCTTCACTGATATCTGTTACCCAAATAGGGCTTCCTAGGCAATGCACAGGTGGCAGAGATCGAAATTCAAGACCAGGAGAGAAGAAGGCTCAGTTAAAGGTAAGAATGAGTACTGGCATCTCACTTTTTTATGGAGGAAAAACCACTGAGATTATTACAACTATGTAAAATTGTTCAATTATATACACATAAAAAGACTAATAGGAAGGGTACCAAAAAGTTTATAAAGGTTATATTTACATTTAGGCAATGAGCACTTTTTTCTTCACTTCTCACATATTGCATGATGAATAGTGTAACTTTCATTTCTCTTTATAAAATATTTAACTTATTTTTTGATAAGGGTAATACATGCTCCTTGTAGAAAATTTAGATATATGGAATAGCATAAAGAAGAGTGGGAAACCTCTAACCCCACTGCATGGAAAGAATCGCCTGTCCTAAAGACTCCGAGCGTGGCCTGCCTCCCCCACATCCCGATTCCTAAATATGGTATTTTTGCTACCAATTTCTGTAATTAGAGAAAATAACCATCCCCACTACATACAGGTCTTGTAAGATTTAAATGACTTAATTCACTGCACAGTGTCTGATATGAAGAATTCTCATTTTGCCAAGATTTTTCCTTCTACTCAAGCTTCTGATACATAGAAGCAGAATTAACTATCCAACAGAAGCACGGGAGATAGCTTGAGATAGAGAAAGCTAAAATTCCTGGCTGTGAGTCACACCGGAGAGGGAGGAATGATCAAGAGACTAAGGAACAAGTATAGGGCAACTGGACCCACAGGAAGAGGCTTAATTTCAGAGTTGAACGGATGTGCAAGGAGCAGACCCTCACAGACCATGAAGTTTGTGAAAGAGCTGGAAGTTTGAACAGTGAATTGATGTAAAACGGAGCCTGTTGCCAAAAAGAGACCGTTTGCGGGGCTGAAGATATAGAGCACCAAAGCTTCAATAAATACATTCAACTGAACTGCACTTATTCATATTCTATCCGATACGTCTAAAATTTTTCATTAGAAAAATTTATTTCATTGAATTATTGCCCAATATTCACTTTATGTTCAAAGACCAGTATGGCTTTTATGAAGAGACAGAAGCCTGTAGCCCACACATAAATGGAACTTAATTCATATATGAAAATTCAGGAGCATTCCAGGAAGCATCCCAGATTTCTATCAGATGTGATCTTACACGTTCAATTTATACCTCATAAAAATTCACTCATTTCAGAAAATGCAAAACACACTTAAGTGTGATGTCCAGACAGATGGATGCTTATTGTTTTTTTAATGAAAAATAAATGAGTGCATGATTCTCGGATGTCCAGAACTCTCATTACTTGGGCTTTGCTGTTTATTCTGATGACAGAATCAATGTTAAAAGTGTGTCAGGCATTAGCAAGAGAAAGCGAGCTCCTGAGGATTGCAGCTTGGAAGTTCATCTCTTTGAAGTCAGAGAAAAGATTTTTAAGACTGTGAAGATTTCCTTTTATCTAAACAAAATCCCCATAAATAGAAAGTAAAACCTAAAAAAAAAAAAAATTATCATAATGTTTGTCAAGCCACATCAACCTCACACAGGAATAGGTAAGTCTAAATTTTCTGGTAAAAAAAAGTTCTAGGGAGAAAATACCCACTAATTTCTAAGTGGAAGCAAGACCTTCATATTGTTCTGAGCCCCCTTTTTGATAGTTTCTATTGCTATGTCTTCAAGATCATTGATTTCTTCTTTTGCAGTGTCTAATCTGCTGTTAATCTCATTTAGTACAGTTTCCATTTCAGATACTGTATTGTTCATCTCTAGAAGTTCCCTCTGGGTTTTAAAAAAGTCTACATCTTTCCTCTCTATGTTCGTGTTTCCCTCTTTCATCTTGAACATATAGGGTATATTTATAATAGCTGTTTTAACATCCTTGTTTGCAGATTCCATAATTTCTGGCATTTCTGGAAAGTCCTCTTTTGTATTGCTCTGAACTACAGAGATTCTTCAGACAAATTCAGCTGGCAGAATTCTAGGTTTCAGAAACACACTAAGTTTATTACAAATTTACCCTGTAAACATTCACCCTCGACCCCACTACCAGGGGATCTTTCAAAAACACAGCTGAGATTCTGTCACCCCTCTGCCTAAAACCTTTCCTTTAGAATAAAAACAAGTGAGCCATTAAAAGCGCTGGTTTCCATAAAGCCTTCCACTACACTCTGCCCTGCTTCCCAGCCCCATCTCCTCCCATTCCATCACCCCTACTGCCTGCAGTGCCCTGGTCAGGCCGCAGTGCCAGCTCCCATCACTGTTCAGGCCTCTCGGCCAGACACCCCTCTTCCTAGTCTGTCTCTTGAGATTTAGCTCAAGCATCCCTTCTAGTGGGAAGTCTTCCCTGATATCCCTCCCACCCCTACTTGACCCAGGCCTCCACCTTCAGGCAGAATTAGAAAAGCTCTTCTCTACGTCCCACAGCATTCTGGCTGTCCACTATTATAGCAAGACACAATGACAATGAACCTGAAACCATGTAATTTGGTGTCTGAATCCTCACTTGCCTGAATCTTGAGGCCATAAACTTTACTTTTTGACTGTTTGTATCCCCAGCGTCTAGCACAGGGCCCAGATGGTATAGATAACATGTAAATGCTTGCTAAAGATGTGATTTTGAAAATAAAAAATGGAGGGACAAAGGGAGGGAGGAAAATCCCAAACAGCTATAATATCCCTGGTGCTATCACCATGAGAAGGGGCTCATTTCTTTGTATAGCATGGTAGGTAAGAGCAAGGGAAATGGAGTCAGACTTGGGTTCAAATCCCAACTCTCCTACTTGCTAAATATATGCTCTTGACCAGTTACTTAACTTTCTGACCCTCAGTTTCTCTCCTGTTACTATCTGCGACTCATAAAGCTGTTATAAGGAATAAAATAATACACTTAAAGTACGTAGCATGGAGCATGACACGTAGCAGGCACTCTAGGGTGTTGGATCTACCAATTCGTTACCTCGTGGTGCGGACTCTGGCATTTGGGAAATGCCGATGGGCAAGCTTTCTGTCCAGCTCAATGAACAAAGTGCCTGCAAAAATTGCCCCCAAACCTTCATTTATCACTTGAACAAACATATCACCAAGTTGTGAACATACAACTCGGTGATTTTTAATGAATACAGGTTTGTATACAGTCAGAAGTTCATCCTAGCAAACACCTGGAGAAAGGCCTCCTGGGCACAGCAAGGGTGGGGAATTTTAGTCCAGAACTTTGAATGTTCCCTGTTCTCTTATTCATGCCACAATTAGCTGCTGAACATCTGCTATGTATTAATGTAAGCACTGTGTTATGGACTGGGGAACACGGGCCGATAAAACAGATACGGGTCAGGCTCCAAACCTGCACGTATTCTATCGCTTGTAAGACTTCTGCACTTGGATCCACCTCTGAAATAACCTCGGCTTTCATTTCACCAGAAATTGAACCCTTTATTCACCCCACTCTGAACCTACTTTTTCTGTCTAGGATACCCCATTTCAGTAGCACCACCCACACAGTTTTTCAAAGTCCAGTCTTGGGCCTTCTCTTCTCATTCACCCATGCTGGAGGCTTCTATTAATTCTTTGTGGATGATTCCTAAATTCCCATTTCTAGCTCACATCTCTCTTCTCTAAACTCCAAACATGCAAATATAAATGATCCTTTGAAAACTTCTCTTAGCTACAGCAAAGCCATCTCAAATTAACGGGCAGAAGGCCAGACTTAGGCCACCCCTCCTACTCACCTTTACACACCAAAGAACACACAAAGCACGGTCTTCCAATGTTCCCCATCTCAGCGAAGGGCACGACGATGAGTTGTGCAAGGCAGAAACCTTTGACACCTCTCCTCTCCCACACTTCCGATAGCTAATTCATTCCTAAGTCATGTTAATTTTTACCTAGTAAGTGTTTCCAGAATCTGTCCACGCCTCTCAATCTCCCTGTGGGCCCTTCCCACCTCTCGTCTCATCCCACCCCACCTTGTTTCCTCTTCTTTGTGCTCCAGCCACACTGGCCTTCTTCAGTTCTCTGACCACCACATGCCTTCTCCTGCCACAGCATCTCTGCTCTGTGGTCCCATCTGCCAAGACTTTCCCCTCCGAATGCCTCTGGTATCACTTTCTTGGGGAATTTCTCCCTGACTCAACTCCCAGGCTAGACTCTCATAAACGGTATTCCTTTCCTTCAGAGTGCTTAGCTTAGTTTTTAAGAAAACATTATTTGGTCTAATTATTTGAATTTTCCGCCCATTTCCCTTACTAAACCGTGGAATCCATGACAGAGAGCCCACACCCAGTTCCACTCACCAGTGTATACTCAGCAAAGTGCCTGGTATATAGCAAACAGTAAGTATTTATAGTATACAAATGATAAGTGAAATGAGCCAGGAATGAAGTGTAATACATTTGATTGCTTCTTCTTCCCCATGAAACTGTAAATTTTTTGAGTGGGACAATCAAATTTCTCTTGTTCTCCATTTTATCCTCAATACCAAGGCCCTGGAATTCTGTGAACATTTGCTGAATGAAGAAATGACTGAGGAGTTCAGCCTTCGAGATTAAGCAGGGTGTCGTGAAAAGAGCGAGAAAGGCTTTTCTCTCTAAGGGAACAGCAAATGCAGACATGGTGCTGGCATCATAAAGCGCCAGTTAAAGAATGCAATGCGTCGGGGTGCGCGGGAGCACAGCTGGGGGTCAGAATGGGAAGGGCCTGATAGGCTGTATTATTTAGGTAAATGGTTCTCAACGATGACCCTAAGGAATACAGATTAGAAACCGAAACCTAGAAAAGGGAGACGAGTATAGAGAGGCGGGTATGCAGACAGCAAGAAAAGGAGGGGGGGCGGGCACTGAGAAGTGTCAAGAACTCAAACTGCAAAGTTGTCAGAAAGCATAAGGTAAGGTCAAACATTCCTATATACTTTCACGGCAAAGCAGAATCACCTGAGTCATCAGGAAAGGGCCAAATTATGCTGCTGTTGATGAATTACTACTAGTTTTGTTTGTAGTGATAGCTGGTTATAGAACAGTAATTAGCAAAACCAGACATGAACACTTACTGAGCACTTGCCATGTATTTTCTTATTTATAGTCATAACTACCCTATTAGGAAGTTTCTGTTCTCACTTTATACAAGAAAAGTGGAATACATGAGGCTGAAATAATAATTCATCCCAAAATCACCCTGATAGGTATCAACATCAGAATCCAAACCCAGACTACGGCTTCGGATCCCACACTCTCAACCACAATATTATACACTGACTAAGAAGGCAGAGGAACGTGTTAACACATTTTAGAGGGCTTCCTATGAAAAACTGTTAAAATTAAGAGAATTTTATACTGAATAAGATAAACCCTCAACTATGTACAAAACCCACCAAGGACTCATGAAGTTCCCCAAGGGCTCTAGATAGTTGAGGCTACATTTCAATGAAGTGGGTCCATAGTGAACTCCACTGCATGGCTGTACCATGTTTTTATACACTCCAGAGCCGCACTTTCCAACACGTGGCTACTGAGCACCTGAAATGTGGCTAGCCAGAATGGAGACGTGCCATAAATAGCAAATAAATATGGGATGTCGAGCATATGAAAAGATGCTCAACATCATCTCATTAGGGAATTGCAAATTAAAACGAGATACCACTGTCCACCTATTAGAATAGCTAAAACCCAAAACAGTTACACAACCAAACGCTGGTGAGAATGTGGAGCAACAATTCTCATATATTGTTGATAGAAGTGCCAAATAGTATAACTATATGTTTTGGAAGATAGTTTGGCAGGTTCTTAGAAAGCTAAACATAGTATTAGCATACAGTCCAGCAAATGCACTCCTAGGTATCGGCAAAATGAATGGAAAACTTATGTCCACACAAAAACCTGCACATGCAAGTTTATAGCAGTTTTATTGATAAATTGGAATCAGTCAAGACGTCCTCCACTAGGTGAATGGAAAAACCAACTGCAGTACATCCACACCATGGAGTATTATTCAGAAATATAAAGAAATGAGCTATGAAGCCATGAAAAGACATAAAGGTAAGGTTCCTTCAACCTTAAATATGCATTTAAGGTTAATGCATATTGCTAAGTGAAAGAAGTCAGTCTCAATAGGCCATAATACTACGAGTCTAACTAGCTGACATTCTGGAAAAACAAAAACTATAGGGACAGTAAAAAGATGAGTGGCTGCCACAGATGAGATGGGTGGGATAGACAGATGGAGCACGGTTCATTGTTAAGGGAGTGAAACCATTTCATTTGATACAACCTTCACAACTGTATGATACAAAGAGCTACTCTAATGTAAATGACTGACTTTAGTTAACAATAATGTATCAATATGGGTTCACTGATTGTAAGAAATGTGCCACACTGATACAAAATGTTGACAAGAAGTAAAAATGAGAGGCGGGAAGGAGCTATGTGGGAACTCTATACTTTCCATGCAATTTTTTTCTGTAAACCTAAAATTATGTGAAAAAATAGAGTGTATTAAAAATGTTTTCAAATCGTATAGGTAACCAGCCTCAGAATAACAAATAAATTGAAATAAAAAAGAAAAATATATACAAAAAAACAAAGCTTAAAACAAGTTGATTGACATGAAACCAACTATCATTGGTTACAAATTGTTAGTAAGATACACATCCCTATGAAAAGAAGTTGACTTAGACTGAGTCAAAAAAGAAAACCCTCACAAAATTATTCCTCATATCTAAACCAAAAGGGCAAAGGTAAAAGGCTTAAAAAAGATACATTAGACTAGACCAGTGCAAAGAAAAACAGGGGAGAAAAGCTAACAGTGTGAAAAGAAAGCAAAGAACAAGTCTGGACACAATACAAAATAAAAAACAAGTGGGGCTGTTTTATGTTGAAAAAGTACAGTTCACAATAAAGATATGAAATGCATGAATCATTTGTGCGATGCAATATGTAAAATGGAAACTGTTGAAATTTCAGGAGAATTTGACAGAAACACACAAGAAAATGGAAACTATAATCCATTTCTCTTAATTATCCATAGATGAAATAGTCAAAACATGTAAGAACATAATAGTAATTAAATATATTGATTTAATAGGTATACATTGAATTCTGTAACCTATACAAAATTTTTCCAGAATCCATGAAATACTTATAAAAATTTATTGCATGGTAAGCTGCAAAATATAAATAAGTCTCTAAGCATAAATTTTATAGGCTATATTTTCTGATCAAAATTCAATAAACATGAATCTATACAATAAAGTCTAAATTAAAAAATTCAACTACCTAGAGACTGAAATGACTTCAGTTAGTTTCTTCCAAATAGATTTTTAGTTTCTCCTGAAATCACTGCATCAAAATGAGCAAGAAATCACCTTAAATACCACATTCCAATTCTGATCAAGAGTTAACAAAGGAAGTCAAGAATTCCAGCTAAAGTCTCCATTCCTACTACTACAATCAGTTTTCAGGGCACAGAGACAAAATAACAATATTCTTTTCTTTTAAAAAAAAGATTTTATTTATTTATTTTCAGAGAGGGGGAAGGGAGAGAAAAAGAGAGGGAGAAACATTGATGTGAGAGAGAAACATCAATTGGCTGCCTGTCACCCACCCTCAACCAGGGACCTGGCCCACAACCCAGGCCTGTGCCCTGACTGGGAATCAAACTGGTGACCTTTCAGTTCACAGGCCCATGCTCAATCCACTGAGCCACGCCAGCCAAGACAAGAACAATATTCTTAAATAAATGGGTTTTTTTGACAACCAGAATGAAATTAGAAGAATGGTTTCCCATGCATCTAGCAATTTGGTCTCCTGTGAATGAAGAGTTCTTTCAAAGGGCCAACCCATGGGAAAAGATCAAATAAGGACCTATTTCAACACTTAAGTACAAGTAAGCAGGAAAGAAAACACCTTCCACTACACTGTCTGATAGGAAGAGATCCCAGGGACTTCCTTTATAGACTGTCTTATACCAAACAGATCTGAGACTCACTGTCACGTAAGAATGGTAAAAAATTTCAAAAGATGATGGTTTATTTAAATTCAGTGTAATTCTGTGATTCAAAATAGTTACAGAGCAACTATTTGAAAATGTTCACACTGGATATACTTCAGGAATAAAAATCTTAATAAGATGTATTTAGTTTCAGAGGCTTACAACCTAACTTAATACTCTCTATTTGGGGGTTCAGAATTGCTAATTGAATTGGTTGACTGCTTTTTCCTTACTAATTTCTCCTCTGCTTTACTTACCAGTTTCTGATAGGAATGCATGGAAATGTCCCATTTTGACCGTGGATCACAGTCATTACCTCTTTAAAAATCTTTTTCTTTTTTACCTTACCCAAAGACATCCCCCCCGCCCACCATTGCTTTTTAGAGAAAGAGGACAGGAGGGAGAGAAACACTGATGAGTTGGGATTGTACATGCCCAGATGGGGAACCGAACCCACAATCTAGGCTAGCGCTCCGACTGCAAATTGAACCTGCAACCTTGGGTTACAAGACAATGCTCCAACCAACTAAGCCACACCAGCCAGGGCCAGTCGGTGTCTCTTTATAACCCCCCTGAAATATCTTGAGACTGTTTTTAGATACACAAACAGTCAGAATTATTATATTATCTTGGTGGGCTGTCCCTTTTCATTATGTAGTTTACCAAAATATCCCTACTGACATTTTTGCCTTAAATTCTACTGTTTGATGCATTGCCACTGCCCAATCCCTCCCACAACCCCCATCCCCCTTGGCCAGGTGGAGGTGAAGACTCTGGTCCACGGCAAAGGAGGAAGCAGAATGGCTGCTGCCTGGCAGCTTCTGGGCTGGGAAGGAGGGAAGGAAGGTTCTTTTGTACAACAAAAGTATTTAAATGTGATGAAGTCCAATCTATCTTCTTTTTTCCATTACAGATCATACTTTTAGTGTCATGTATATAAAAACTCTTCATCTAGTCCTCCGTCCCAAAGATTTTCTCCTGTTTCCTACTAAAGGTTTTATAGTTTTACACTTTACATGCAAGTCACAATTAACTTCAAGTTAATTTTATACATGGTATAAGATTTAGGGTGCAGTTGATTTTTTTTGGCTTATGCATGTCCAGTTGCTCCACCCCAATTTGTTAAAAAGGTTATCCTTTCATTTCATTTGTATGCACTTTTTAAAAAAGGATTTTATTTATTAAATGGGGAAGGGAAGGAGAGAGGGAGAGAAACATCAATGTGTGGTTGCCTCTTGAGTGCCCCCTAATGGGGACCTGGCCCACAACCAGGCATGTGCCCTGACTGGGAAACGATCCAATGACCCTTTGGTTCACAGTCCACTGAGCCACACCAGCCAGGGCTAATTTGCATGTACTTTTAATATGAAGACTCGTCCATATCTGCATTCAATTCTGGGAGAGTCTCTCGCATTATCTCTTCAAATACTGTTTTTCTGCTATTCCCTCCATTTCTTGCTTCACAAGTGGGAGGCTTTCAATCTTTCCTCCATGTCTCTTAATTTACTCATTTTTCATTCTTTGAATCTCTTCATCTCTGTGTTACATCCTAGGTGGATTCGTTAGTGCTATCTTTCATCTCATTCCCTCTTTTAACTGTACCCACTCTCGGGTTTATCCCATACTTTTTAAAAACTTTAATAACTACATTTTATATTTCCAGTATTTTAATTGGCTCTTTTCTAAATCCACCTCTTGATTCTCATCTGCTCATTTGTTTCATAATTTCCTAAAAGTCCACCATGGATGGTATTCCTTCATCTCTTTGATAATCTTAAACATATTTATTTGAAATTAATTTGCATAATGCCTTCTTACATAGGGAGTGAATTCTTCTGATTACTGTCTTTCTGTGTTAGTACTAGTTATACTCTTTTGCTTTGGAATTTAATTTGCTAGATTTGTTTTTGAATAAAAACACTTTATCTCTTTCTCTCCTTCCCCCACCTTCCTCTCTCCCCACTCCCTGTCTATTGACAGACACTGCCACCCCCTCCATCCTTGTCCGAGCGGAGCTTCTAGTACAGAGCCAGGTCTTATTCTGGCTGCGCAGGGTTCCTATGCTTTGGTAACACTAGGGCTACCATAAACTCAGTCACTTTGTGGCCAGGTTCTGGTCCTACTGCTATCTCTACGCCCCTGTGACTTTAAACAAGTCACAGACCAAGTTAGCTGTGTTGTTTCTTTTCGCAGGCAGGAATATTCCACCCTAGCTCCTAGTTTCCAGCAGTGATATTTCCTCTGATCCCCATCCAGGTGGGAGGTTCCTGTGGTCCACATGTTCTCAAGCAGTGTTTCCCATTCCTTTTCTGTTTTTGACATCATGGTAGACTTAGAATACAACAGTACATGCATGGCACACAGGTAGACGGATGAGACTGGTCCTTACCCAGAAATGATGGTCGGGGTCTCTGACCACCTCAGGCCCACCAAGCTGCCCTGAAGCCTGAGAAAAATCTGTTTTCCACATGCTGGTAAAACTCATTCACAGCATGTTCACAGTAATACCCTAAAAGAATCTACTTTCAGCACGCTCTGCCTACTTCTGTACTTGGTTCTGTTTCTAGTCCGCCAGGATGTTTATCTTGTTATCAAGCACAACTATGTCAAGAACATATTTCATTTATCATCTCTATGTATTTGGAGAATACAGAATTTAAAGCATGAATCTGAAGGGCCATCATAAACAGAAGTAATGTTTTCCCTCTGTTTAGAAAACCCTCTCAACCTCCCTGCATCACATTAAAAATATGTATTTTAATTTATTTTTAGAGAGAGGGGAAGGGAGGGGGGGAAAAAGGGAGAGAAGCATCGGTGTGCAAGAGAAACATCTACTGGCTGTCTCCCGCATGCCCCCAACTGGGAACTGGCCCAAAAGCCAAATGTGTGCCCTGACCAGGAATCAAACCGGTGATCTTTTGGTTTGTGGGATGATGCCCAACCCATTGCGCCACACCAGTCAGAGCTGCATCCCATTTTCTTACTCCTCATTCATGTTTCCATATAGATGTCACTTAGGACTGCTTTTTATGACTCCACTCTCACCACCAAATATGGGGTCAAATCTTCTCAGAGAACCTGTATTACTTGCTAATGGGTTGGATGGTACAGTATTACTATTGCCTGTTTACCGCAGACAATAAGCTCCTAGATGGCATGAACTGCCTTTTTCACGCCTGTATTTCTAGATTTAGCAGAGTGCCTGCAGCAAGCATGGATTTAAAAACAGTTTTTATGTCACCTATAGTAGAGAGTATAATGCAACAGCGAAGAGCTAGGGCTCTAGAGTCAGAGGTTCCTGGTTTCAATGCCAGTTCCGTCACTTACTGTGTGATTTAGGAAAGCTACTTAGCCTCTCCAAGCTTTAGTTTCCTCATCTGTAAATGTGTCCCAGTGCATTCCTGTCTCTGTTCCTAGCTATGTAACCCTGGGTAAGTTCCTTTGCCTCTCTTAGCTTTGGTTCCTGGACTAAGCAATGCTTTAAGGATTAACTTGGACAACACATATAGAGTCGCCAGCACTGTGACCCCCTTTCCTGTTTCCACTTCATGCTGAAAAGGGATGACCACGGCTCAGCCTTGAGCAGAGCTGCTGCTGACCCTTTTCTGAGCCTAGGTGGTATCCTGGTTAAAAAGGCTTTCAATTGCCATGGAAGCAATAACAATTATCTTTATATCCACAATTTATTCAGTCAAAGTAAAGGGCAATGTCAAAAGAACCTGAAAGAATAACTTTAAATGCAAATATAATGCATCTAAAAGAAAAAAAGAAAACCAAACCACTGACAGTAGACCAGACCATTCTAACCCTGCAAATGTGAGAAGAGAAGTCTGCACGAGAAAGCATTTCCAAAATGAAGGCATCCACACATTCTACTGATTCCCAAACACCATGGGAGTAACACCTAAAACTAGAAGAGGATTCCTGTCAGACATGAAATTTAAGCAGGGAGAACCAATGTAGCACAGCACTTTCAAGTTCAAGTTATGATGTACAAGTACAGAGACTCTACTTTCAAGCACTACAGTTTTAAAATAGTTGTTTAATGAGGAATAGTCTAGTGATTGAGAGAATGACTGGCAACAAAGAAAACTAATTCAGACCAAAGGAAATAATGCAAAAACCTTGGCATCGAACAGACCAGGAATCAAATCCTGACTCTGCCATCTCCCACTGGTGTAACTGCAGCAAGTAACAATTCTATGCAGAATAAGGATCATAAAGCTCACCTCATAGGGAGCTAGGAGAATTCAACGAGACATCAGGTACAAAATGCCCAGCATGGTGCCCAACTCGTGGTAGGTACTCAATAAACATTAGTTCCCTCCCACTAACTCTCATGCCACTTTTATCAGCAAGCCTCATGAAAGGTTTTAAAAACTGCTAAAATGCATTTCCTCATGTCTGGATTCACAAACTAATCAGTTTATTTACAAGCAGATTCTCTGAGATAAGCCTGAGATACACTGGCTCAAGATCTGGTGAGCAACCTGACCTGGATGAGCGTGGCTGTTTGGTTCTCAGGCCAATGCCTGGAAAGAATGGCTGTGCCCAGAATGCAGCACGGGCGCCAGTAGACAGCCAGAAACTAGAGCAGCCAGAAAGAGGAAGGATTACTTGAGCTTCGGCTCCCGTCCTTCGCTTGTGTACTGCCAACAGATGAGCCCGATCAGGTCCTGCACCCTGGCGCTGGCCATTGTCACCACAGTCATTGGCAGCAGTCTATCCTGGCTCGAGTGTAGGGGGAGGTAGACATCAATCTTCTTGGTGGCTGTTGTGCCTACATGACCCTGTGGACAGAACACACGCATGAGGGTAAATAAAGCACACAGTCACGGTCCTGCAGACCCTACTGGGCCCCAGTGACTGCTGTCCAGGGCCTGTATGCAACGCAGCCATTTCTCATCCATTCTGCGCAGACCTGCTTATGAGCCTGGAAACATCCCAAAGGGGAAACACTGTCTAGTTTTAAGGGTTTTTTTCTTCAATTTTCGTTTTCAAATGGTCTGATGGATCCAGTTCTGCCAGCAGTAAGGTAAATGAGCACTACAATTAAAACAGAACAAATGAGAGTGTTGAGCAGACCTGATGTTTAGTGGCCGGAGACTTGCTTTGCTACTTATTCAGTGTGACCTTGGAAAAGTCACCATTAGACCTTGGCATCAGCCACTCTCCCTGAAAATCGCCATCTCACTTCTTGAGACCCTGAAAAAAGCCGCAGGGGAAGCTGCCCCACTCTCTGTAGAAGCATTTAGGCCTGTAGCACTGGAACAAAGCGCCTACTTCTCAGAGACCAGGGGGGGCTGATCCCATTTAGCAGCACATCTGTTTATTTCCGTCATCTGCATCTCAGCTGGTCTTCCATTTTTGCCCTAACCATCATACCTCACTGACAATCCCTCCCCCACACCTACCACTTCTCCGCCCCGAACCTTCCACTCCCCTCTGGAACCCCAGCTGATTAGCAAGCTTCCATAAATCATCACAGCTTTTTAAAAACCATTCCCTCCACCTCTGCCTTAGTTGAAAGCTGCTGGTGATTAAGGATTTGCTGCTTCTGCTGACTGGAAGACTATTTTGCTTTTTTCTTTTTCACGCTACATCCTCAAGGCCAGGAGGTGGAGTAGGTAGGTATTCTTGTCCCCATGACTTCCAAACTATTCTCCTTTCTTGCGAAAATCCCTGTTCTTTTGAGACACAAGCCACCCAACTACACCATCCTCTCCCTTCCTCATTAGTTTCTGTTATCCATCAACCTTCCAGTCATTCTCCTCACTCACTAAGGGCTTGACTGAGCTCTTGCCTCATAGTCTTCTTTCCCCCTCCTTCTTTCACCAGTCTTGACAATTTCATCTAACAGAATAATCTGTCCAATAACCAAGTGTCTCCATACTTACACCACGGCATCCGCAGTACCTTTCCATCCACTGCACCTCAGTCACAGGAGGCGTACCAGAGATCTGCACCAACTCTGAGATCTCAGAATATCCATCCACTGAATATACTTTAATATACTTTCACCTCATTTGGTCAGGTAGTCCCTCAAATTCTTCCACCTACAATCTACTGACTCACCACCTTTTAATTATCTAGCAGTCCCCCTTATTTCCCAATACCACCCTCCAGATTACATGACCCATTATTATAATCAGTCCTTTTAAAATACAGCTTTAACACTCTCTCCCTCCATTGGACTCAACTGGCAGAACACCAGTCTTGGATGAACCCAACCCTCTGCATTCCCCAAATGAATATCATTGGAGAAAAATCACGTACCTCTACAGGTTGATTGTACTTCAAATTTATGATGATAAACCTCAGACAGACACTCAACATTGTATAGCAAGCCTAGTACATTTCCTGATGCAACCTGCACCCTACCCAAGACCCCTTCTGCACACTTTGGCTTCTCTCTCAAGCTTCCCACGATACCCCTGGACCTTCTGTTCCTTCCTTCACTCATATAACTGCCAACAGGTGAGAAATATTATTTTTCATTAAGAAAATAAGACCTTTCCTATAGGAACTTTGTTATCTTCCCCTTATTAAATTTATAAACTTACCTGGATTTAACCACCTTCTCTCTTTCACCTCTGACCTTACTGCACTGGAGTATCACTTATGTTTTGGAAGGCCAATCTCTCCACTCGTGAGCTGACTGCTGCCTACCTCTCCAGCATCATCTACTGCCACCACACCACCTGCTCATCAGGCTTCAGCCACACTGTCCTTCTCGAAGTACCCTGAATACTGTGCATGTAGCCTGCCTGCTTCTCCCACTTTCAGACCACAGCAGATGCTATTCACTATGTCTAGAAGGTTCTTTCTCATGATTTTTGCATCTTCTAATGTGTGGTTTTGGGCAGGTTACTTAATCTCTCTGTTCTTACATATTTCTTCATATGTAAAATGATGATAATGACAGAACTTATCTATAAAAGGACTCTTATGAGGATTATTATTTTTGTTATTATTATTCTTCAAGGCTCAGATGAACCTTCACAGAAGGTTCGCAGAAACCTTCACTGATAATCCTATGAAAAGAATCCCTGTCTACAGTTATTCTCACACATATTCTGTTTATTTTCTTCATTGTATTTAATAATTTCCATATTATATGTTTATTTATATACATCTTTAGTGAATGCCTTCCCCACTAGCCTCTGAGCTCCATGAGGGTGTTAGCATAGGTAGTTAGCTAGTTATTAATAAAGGAAGGCACAAAGAGAATCGGACATTATTAAACATGATAAAGTAGGACCATGAACCTACTTGCTTCCCTAGGAAGTTACAGAGCACTGGGAGAAGGAATAGAACAATAAAAGGGGGAGGTAAGCACGCATGCAATGGGAGCCAAGATGGTGACCATAGAGGCCTATCAGTCTAGCCTGGGAAAGAAGGGTTTGGTTAAAAGGTCAGACCCAGTGCAAGCCTGTGAAAGCTTAGGAAGTTGATTTGTTATTTTGAAAAAAGCACCTGGTCCTTCCCAAGCCATGCAGACTCCAAACGCAGGCTCCAAGCGGGAGCCTAGGTACAGCAGCAGAGCAATGGATCGCAGCTGGGAACCTGGACTGGGACTGACACTGCTGATGCTGGAACAATGGCACAGAATCTTTGGACACTGGCCTTTGTTTTGACCTTGATGTAGACAAGTCTGGACTTTTTCCATGGCAGGAGGGATGGACGTGGGACATTAGAAGCCTGGGGGCAGAATAAATCGTATCACACCATAACCTCCCGTATGTGTGGGTCCCTGGAATGCTTTCCTTGAGATCCCGTGAAAGAGCGTGATTTCCACTAGCAGCTATACACAATGGCTAGCACTATGCCTGGTGCATAGGAGACTTTCAAAAAAAAATCTGTTCAACTACAAAATGAATGCACAAATAACTCAACTATCAGGGCACAAGGTAGGGACTCAATAAATGTTAGTTTCCTCTATATCCCTCTTGCCCTTCCTCTATGGGTCCGTTCCCTAGTGGTGGATGGAAGTGGAGGGACTTGAGCAATCAAGTGGTTCCATCTTTAACTCTATAATTTTATCACTCTAGGGAAAAAAAAAAATCAGAACTAAGGTAAGGAAATACATAAAATCAGTTTAACAACATTTTAACAGAAATTCCACATCTCTTATAACCCAGCATGTAATATTAGATTCATTAATTTTTTTTCTGAGTTTTGTCTCTATGTTGTAAAGCAAATAAAAAATTCTCCTACATAATGCTCTTGCTCCATCTCTCTCTCTCTCTCATATGTACATACACATGCACACCTATGCATGTTTTTTGGCTTGGATATAATAATTCCAATGACTAGCAAAGACATCGCTGAACAGCAAGTATTTGACCTTGCCAGGCAGTTAAAGGGTTAAACTGCAACAAGGGCAAGCTTTCCAGAGGGGGTTTATGGCCCTTTTATCACTCTCCTCAACCTCCTTTTCAGCCCCAGCCAGTTAATTGTCATTGCTCTTCCTTCTGATTTCTGTTTATTCCCTCTCCTCCTTCTCAAGAACTAGAGCTGAAGGACTATAGAAATCACAGTATCTTAAAACAGGAAGGTTCAATGAGATGACAAATGTGAATGTGCTTCATAAATCATAAAGTGCTTTAGAAATACAGGACAGTATGCTAGAAAGGACCTAAGTTTTCAATCAGACCCATTTCTACAACTCACACCTATTACATGGTCACATGAGACCAAAGATGGATGCTAGAGGAGCCCTAATAATAACAGTTATTAATATAATAAGAATAACAAGAACTGGCATTTACAGCTACTGTTGAATAGATTCTGCTAAATGTTTGCCTAACATCTCATTTAATTCTCATAATCACTATAAGAGGCAGGGTTCTATCCTTACGCTCACATTGTAAATAAAAAAACTAAGGCTTGTAAGGCTACACTCATCTGCCCATAACTAAGGCGGAAGAGGTAGAATTCAAATCCATGTCTTTTTGACTCCAAAGCCCCTACTTTTCCACATCAACGCCTTCTTTTGCTGAAGTTATTCTAAATGAAATCAATTCCCACTTTCAAGGGCTTGGAAATCATCTCCCTCTTCTCACAATGAACCAAAAGCCCTGCCTGAAGCAGCCTCCTATAGAAGGAGCCAGCTCTGAGAAGCTGGCCAAGAAGAACTGCTAGGAGATTGGGACACCAGAGAACTTTGCTATTTTAAGTTGACTAAGGGCACCGTTTTTACGAAATGATACTCCTACGAATCCCTTTATCCTCTTTATTTCACAGTGAAATAGCAAGTGTGGGGGAAACCATGAGAATAAATATGGTAGATACTTATTAAATGAATAAAGCACTGTATCTTTTTAGACTTCTAATTCCATCATGAGGCACTGATGACAGGAACAAGTGCTTTGCACAAACACTGAAATTATGTATTTTTTAATAAGGAGCCTCTTTTGAAAAGCACAAGGTGGTGGCAGTTAGCTCTATCTAATAGTCCCTGTGTTGCAATATTTAGGGATTCATCTAAAACATAAAACAATCCATCAACATAATAGAAAGTAATTAACTTATTAAAAAATAAGGTGACCAAAGGATTAAAAGTATTCATCACACATCAAGACAAGCAGTATTCCAAAGACCCAACATCTAACTACCAAAAAGCGACTAGTAATAAATAAAGATGGTATCATACCATTTCACTGCATGGCAATTTATGTTTCCGCAAGACGGGATAGGGAGAGAGGAGGCATAGTTCGAGCACAAGGGGCCAACGTGGAGATAGGGAAGACTGGTTTAGCGCCAGCTCTCTGTCACTCATGCATCCAACCAACAGGCTCTGAAGCCAAAGTCAAGTGAGACACAAAAATAGACCCTCATCAAATTCACCACATGCTGAAGGTCTGTATCATATAATGTAATAAAGAACTTCAAGAGGGTAAGGCTGCCATGTGAACTCAGAAGCTCACACGGACTAAAGGGCGTTGGCAGATGACTCCCTCCTGCATAAAAAAAAAAAAAAAATTGCCCTTCCATCCAATAGACTCATTAACCCAAGGAAAGATGCTTACTGTATTTGAATACCTACTATACCAATACACAAAAAGTGAACAGTTCTTCTGAGACATGGGATTAAGAGACTTTAATTTTCTGCTTTATATTTTTCTGCATTGTCTATAATGAGAATGTATTATTTTTATACTTAGAAACAAAATAGTAAATAATATAATTATGAACAAAAAAGAAGGTTAAAAAAACTACCAGAGGGCTTAAACGTGTTAGGTAAGAGAAAGAGAAGATCAATTTTGAAAATGTAGTCTATGTTAAGGCATCCAGCAAGATTTATTAAGGACACACTATGTGCCAGGTGCTGTGACAGGCTGTTGAAAAAAAATAAGTTAAAAATGTAACTCAACCACCTTTCTATAGCAGGTTAAGTAATTTTTATCAATGCAAATAGAAAGTAATAAACCCACAAAGAGCTGACAGATTTGAACAACACTCTCGAGGAGTAGCCCCTAACCAGGGAATGCCCCAAATTCGGGTTTTAGAGGAAAAACTGTTCCTCAACACAAATGCAATTCCTGAAACCAGCTAAACGCCAGAATTCATACCACATGGCCTCTCCATGACCTGATGGCTCTGCAAATGCAGACGAATCTCAAACTCACATGTCCAAGACCGATTTTCTTCTTCATCAGCTTGTCTCTCTTCATTCAACGTTCCAACTCAGTGAAGGCTTTCCCTATCTACTCTGGCACTCAATCTAGGAAACGTAACTCCTCTTTTTGTCTCATCTACATCCAAATGCCTCTAAAATGACCCTCAAATCCTTCTCCTCATTGCCACTGCCCTGGCCCAAGATCATCACCTCTGAGACCACTGTGGCAGTCTTCCTACTATCTCCCTGTTTCTAGAATCTCTCCTCTGTTCAAATGCCTTAGACTATCAGTATGATTTTTCTCAAATTACTGACCATACCAGTCACCAACTCTCAGAAATATATGATGGCTTCCCCCAGAGTTAGTATTCCAACTCCTTAACATGGCAATTAATACCCTTCACAATCTGCCCTGGCTGGTGTGGCTCAGTGGATTGAGTGCTGGTCTGCGAATCAAAGGGTTGCTGGGTCGATTCCCAGTCCGGGCACATGGCTGGGTTGCAGGCCAGGTCCCCAGTAGGGGGCGTGTGAGAGGTAACCACACACTGATGTTTCTCTCCCTCTTTTTCTCCCTTCCTTCCCCTCTCTAAAAACAAGTAAATAAAATCTTTTTAAAAAAATACTTCACAATCAGCCCCAAAATATCATTGCTAAAGTATATCGAGCAATAGAAGAGTACAGATTTGGGGTCAGCCAGATTCAGGTTTGAATCCAGGCTCTGCCACTTCTTTAGCTGTTACACCTTAGATGTTGGGCACCTAACTACACCTCTCAGAACCCCCATTTCCTTGCTGGGAAACGCAATTAAAATGTGTATAAAGTGCCTGATACATACTCACTGATTAAAAAAATGTACATAGCAATAGAATGAATATTCTTTTAAATATGATTTTAAACATCTGCATTATATTATAGCATGGAGTGATACTATCAACCTATTCCCCAGTTGTTAAATATGTACAGTTTCTAGTATTTCACTAATATGCTTAATATTCTCATAAACATCCTTATATATTTTTGTGCACATTTTCCTAAGAGTAGACTATGGAGTCAAAGAGTATGAATGCTTTGAGCCTTGTGATATACACTGCAAAAGTTTACTCTTTTGAACTGTCTTTACATCAATCATGAAATATCAATATTAAGAACCACAGGTCATCCAATTAATAATTAGCTCAAAATACATAAAAACTTAAAATTTAAATAACTTCTAATATCCAGAATGTGAATATGTACAGAATTAAAATATGCAGATTTTTTAAATCCTTGCCTGAGGACATTTTTTTCATTGCTTTTAGAGAGAGCAGAAGGGAGACAGTGAAACGCTGATGGGAGAGAGGAACATCGACTGGCTGTCTTCCAGACACTCCTGGACCTTTCGGTTTTGCAACAACACTCCAAACAACTGAGCCACACCAGCCAGGGCAGATTGTGAAGAATTTTAACATGATGAAGTAAAATATTACATATATACTAAATGTCTTCCTATTTGATCCCATTAATTAAAATAATTTACATTGTGATGACTATTAAAGTAAAATTCAAAATGATGCAACTGATAGTTTCTAAAATAGGGGAAGCAGGAAGAATAAGTTTCCAAAATAAGGGAAGCAGGAAGAATAATAAACGGTATTCAGTTCAAATCTTAACTTAGGAAATATCCCTATGAAGTGAGTTAGCTAAATTAAGTCTTAAGAACAGAAGGTTCAGTTAGCAGTACTACTTAACCTCGAGGTTTGTCAGTAATATATTGAGTATCAGATCTCAAAAGTGTTGCTAAGTGTTCAATTTCTCTGTCAAGGGGAAGAAACAGAGAAAGGACAGACAGCTTGGCTTCTGCAATTAAAGAGACAAAAAGCAGGCAACATTATTTCATCAGTCACAACTGCACAAGCAGATCATTATATGTGATTTTAATGCAGAAGTAAATAAATCAGTATATCCAGACAATGTAATGATGCAAACTGATAAGAGGTTATTTGTAGCCCTCAAAAGTTAAAACTCTCTTAAAGGAATGGCTGCAGTTCTACTCTGCCAGTACCTGGGAGGAAAGGTACCAATGGCCTGGATTCCACCAATGACCTAGTCTTTAATAACATGGTATTTAGACTGCTCTGAAGATGAATAAGGAATTTAATTTGACTGGAATGATTTCAAACAAAACCTGGCCTAACTCTGGTCTCAGCCAGGTTTAATAGACTATCAGAAATAAAGAGAATCTACATGGGGAGGAAAAAAATCACCAGACTGTACCATTTTGTTCTCAGTAAATGCTAGCTTTATAGGCTTGGAGAAAAATCTCACTTTTTTACATTCAAAATGGTAGCACTGAACTTATGAATAGATTTTGTATAAAATTCTATGACATCCATTCACAGCTAGGGCCTTGGCTTTGTAGTGCTATCTTAACCCTCAATAAATCTGGAATGCTTAAAGGTTATTAAATTAACATTTCCCTGATCTGGCACCTGTAGTCAAGTTAATTTGTCAAAAACATTTCTACAGTTTGTCACTGGACACAGTTTTTTCTGACAAGTTAAGTTTAAAATAAAATTGACAAAATCTCATTAATTTCTTCTGAATCACCAACCTTGGTTCCATTAAGCTTTTATTATTAAGAACATCAACTGTCACTCATTCTTTAACAAGGTCAAGTCGAGATCTGGGTACCTCCAGGATCCTTATTACATTAATACGAGCGAGTGAGGTAGTGCAGTGTGGTGGTAAAAAGCCTGAGGTGTAGAATCAGAAAGACCTGGGTTCAGTTCTCAGCAATGCCACTTACTGTCGGTCCTTGGACAATTTTAATTTCTGAGTCATTACTCCCGATGGAAATAGTGGATTACAAAAGTACCTCTTTATAGAGTTTTGTAAAGGATTCAGTGAAATAATGCATGTAAAGCATTTTTATCACAAGTCCACAGTGACTATTCAAGAAATGTTGGTTGCACCCTGACCAGTGTGGCTCAGTTGGCTGGGTGTCATCCTGCAAAGCAAAAGGTCTCAGGTTCAATTCCCAGTCAGGGCACATGCCTGGGTTTCAGGTTCTGTCGCCAGTTGGGGCGCACATGAGAGGCAACTGATGGATGTTTCTGCCTCCATCAATGTTTCTGCCTCCCATCCCCTCTCTCTAAAAATAAATAAATAAAAATCATTTAACAGGTTTCCTCCCCACCCCCCCTACTTTTTTCTACTTCATATATTGCCATTTTTAGACTTTGAAAACTGCAGGTTATTTTAAGGGTCACCCCCTTTGAAACACTTGCCCCATATGGCTGTCCCACAAACCTCTCCTGATGCAGTCCTGCCGCCTGCTGATGCCAACCCTTTGCTTCCATCTTTAGGCAAACAGTTCTGATGCCTAACATGCTTTTCTTCCCATTGAAGTATTGGGTTGGCCAAAAAGTCTGTTATGGTTTTTTCTATAGGATGGCTCTAGTAGTGCTTAGTTGTCTTTAACTTGTCTCTGAAAGATTTTTGTTAGACGGTATTCTGACAGCTGTCATACCAGTGTGCAATTAAAAAAATATATCAAAATTGATGAATTTTTGTGCAGCCAATTTAATACTGAAGATGGAAGAAGATACACAACATTTTCTATGTAGTATGCTTTATTATTTCAAGAAAAGTAAAAATGCAACTTAAATGCAAAAAAGGATTTGGGCAGTGTATGCAGAAGATGCTGTGACTGATTGAATGTGTCAAAAGTGGTTTGTGAAGTTTCTTGGTACCACTGACATTTTGACCAAGTAACTCTTTGCTGTGGGGCTGTCTTAGGATTGAAAGATGTTTAGCAGCACCCCTGGCCTCTACCCGCTAGAAATCAATAATGGGAGAGAACCGACACACTCAAAATATATGAATCAATAAGGTTATTGGTGAAAATGAAAAATGTGTCTTTTATTTTATGGAAAGAACATAACGGACTTTTTGGCCAGCCCTATAAATACACCCTCTAGGCACATTTTGCACACTGACCTTAGCTCTAGCCCTCAGGAAATTGGAACTAATCCACCCCAACTCCCAGACATCCCTTCATGTAGATGAGGCCCTCAAACAAAGTAACTCAGTAACTAGGCACCATGGAATGAGCCAAGACTATATAGTCCTTTCAAGAGTACAACATAGCATAGAAAACATCATTTCCATTAGTCTTTCCTATGCTCGTGATTTTAGTAATTTTTCTTTCTATAACATCTATGGTAAATGTAAATCTATAGTCCTGGACACAAAATAAGACAGGAAGTTGTTGCTCTCAGGTAAGGTTTTCTCTCTTTAAAATCAATCTTTCACTTTTTTTTTAGATTTTATTTATTTACTTTTAGAGAGGGGAAGGGAGGGAGAAAGAGGAGGAAGAAAAACATCAATATGTGGTTGTCTCTTGAGCGCCACACACTGGGAACCTGGCCCACAACCCAGGCATGTGTCCCAACTGGGAATCAAACCAGAGACCCTTTGGTTCGCAGGCCGGCACTCAATCCACTGAGCCACACCAGCCAGGGTAATCCTCTACATTTTGATACTCAGTAGTCTTCTTCCATTATGGAAAAATATAAAATGCCTAGAGCTATTGGTTGAAAACAATATAATTGTTATCAAATGAAGTTTGAGTAATAGCCTCAAATAATTTTTTTGTTACAAGATACCAATTTTAAAAACCAGTGATCATTCATGTTCAAGTACAAGGAAGAAATTTTACAAAAGGGGCTGTGGGCTGAAGGAAAAGAAAGCCTGCCCATACTGTATCAGGAATAACATCCATTTCCTCAAAGTCTTAAATTCAGAAAGTGGTTCCTGATACTGTCGGTTTTCACCATCACAGGTTGTATTTGCTACAGACCTCTTGGTAGAGTCTGGCACCGGTCCGGATCCTGGCCCTGCCAGTCTTTAGCTGTGTTATCTTGGGCAAGCCCATAACCTCTCTGAAAGTCAATTTTCTCAGCCATAAAACAAAGCCGAGACCATCACTTCAAAAGAACAACAGGGCACACAAAGTAAAAATAAAGCACTTTAAAATGCTCTGTGAACTGCAAGCTCTTCTACAAATGTCAAGTACGTCCCATTACTATTACTTCAGCTGTTGCTCAGGCCAGGCAGATAGCTGGACAAAATGTCCCTTCAGACACACAAGAAGTTGAGAAGCCTAGGCACCAGGGAAAGGTCTCTATCTCGATCATTAAGAGGGAAGAGCCCCAGCATTCTCTTCTCGCCCAGCCTGGGGATGGTCACAGCAGGCACCCGGAGGCGCTTTCACTCAAGCACAATCCAGCCGTCTTCAGGCATAATCGATGTGAAGTGTCCATTTCGAATGTTCATAGCCATTGTGGGATTCTTCAGATCATCAATGTTACACAGCACTTTGCGTTTAATTATACAAACAATGGCTTCTATAATGAAGATAATATCAGGGAAAGGTAATTTGCATGAACTAAGCCCCATCACCTAGTGTAACTATAGGGACCTCTTCATTATTAAATCATTTATATAATAAAATCAATATGCTTTAAAAGTAAAGATAGGTTTTTTAAAACCATAAAGAAGAATTACATGTTTTAAACTCTTATCAATTATCAGAATATAATGAGTCTTTTTAAGATTTAATAGCAACTTTTAAAATTAAAACTCAGTGGAGACTGTATACTTGGCTCCATTACTAGATGATGTATCTCTAGGAAAGGTTACAGGACAGCCATTATCACCCTCCTAAATTATATGGAAAATTTGGTATAACCCTCCAACTACCCCAAGGACAATTTAATTCCAGAGATAATGAAGTATTTTTAGAGTATAAAATTGTATAAATATTGAAGGAAATAATTCAGGTGCATATATTATATTCATTTCTTGCAGGCTTTCAGTTGGTATTACAAAAATTTTAAATATTAATAATATAGACCTTAAAAATTATATTCTATGTCTTTGATTTTGAACAGTTTTTAAAAACCTACAAATTTCTATACAGTAGTAGGTCCTTGACTGTTTTATCACTTTAAGATTCAATGTTCCTTAATGATATAATTCAAAAATTCTACTGAATCATTATTTAGTAAGTCCTAAAAATCTCTTAAAATTAATCTTTCATGCACATCTAGCTTATCCAAAGTTAGAATTTAATTAGATAGCTTTGGCACAAATGGGCTTACTACTTTCTTTGCTCAATCAGTGTATGTCTCTATAGTAATTATAATTAATTCAAGTCCCTGACGCACCTCCTAGCAAACAATGTAAAAACATCAGACAAAATGGAAATAAATAGCTTTATATTTCTCCAATTATGACATTCACTTTCATCCTAAAAATGCATGTGAAGTAACTGGGATAGGTGTTATTCTGTACAGGAAAAGGTCATACAAAGAACCTGCACCTCTGGTGAGAGAGCAAGATGCTTGTCTGCAATAGAAAATAAATATTTTTAACACCACGAAAACAATACAACTGCAAAGAGTCATCAGAAAGTTTCCATTGAGCAGTATGCAAATGCTTGTTGGAATATAAACAGCAGCAAAATAAAGAAGAGCTAAAGTACTTTTTATCTGGAACAATGCTTCCTGTTGGTAAGAATCACTTGTAACTATATGCAAAATTTACAATTGGGAAGCGTTCCAAACAGTATGACTATTAGGCCTTTATCCCATGTGTCTCCCAGATACAATGAAAGAAAAAAAAAAAAGTAGTGTCAGAAAACTTTATTTTTAAAACTGAGAGGAAAACACGATCCACTGGAAAAAAATGTCAGTACTAAGTTCTTTAAAAAATAAAAAACTCTCGGTGTGTCACACTATTCAATTAAGTACTCAACCTAGCAACACGAAGTGAAACCAGCCAGCTGCAGAGCTGAAACCTTGGTGGGTGAGACCAAGCTGAAGAGCAAGTTCCTCTGAAGGCAGCCCTTTGTGTTCACACACAAACTCTCTCTGAAACTGGCGAGTCACAACTGCTGGCTGTTATTTATTGGGCACCTACCAGGGTCTAAGTACTTTTCAGTACATTATCTAATTTAATATGCCCAACAGTCCTGTGAGGATTACTCACTCCCTTTTAAAGCCGAGGAAGTTCATTAAGGCTCTGCCCCAAACAGGTCAGCTGGGGAGGGATCAAGATGCTAACCCAGGTGGGATCACTGTCAAACCCTACCCTCTCAGTGACTCCAGTCTTGGGCTGAGTATCTGGGAAAGGTCGTGTTACAGCTATCGTTTCAGAACCGGGAGTGCAGGTCTGAAGCACCCTTCTCCGTCTCAGCCGCTCCCCTCCTACAGCCTCCCCTGCCACTCACACCTGCAGCTATGCAGGAACCACCGACACTGAAGGGGGGCACTGGGTGACTGCTTCCAGGAGCTACCTCTTGTGTACAGGGAGAAAGCAGAAAGTGTTCCAGATTTCCTTGGTCTTGGGCACATAGATGGGGCTCAATAAACCCTCATTATGCTTCAGAGGTAAAAAACACAAGGAAGCAGCAGCTCCTTGAAAGGTAGGCAGAACACTCCGCTTCAGTTTTCAAAAAGCAGTGGTCAAGTACGAAATCAAGGGCCCCAGAGAATCCTTACTGTTGGAGTCTCATCAGTAACTGTGAGGTGTACCTGTTACTAAATGTGGCTACCCAGGTGGCAGTACCCAAATGTGCTTTGATAATGACAAAGGAGGAAAATAACAATTTGGTCCTTAGAGAGACAGGCAAGCAGCATGTGACATCAACATGGCATTAGCTCCAACAAGAACTAAAGGCCTGAGTTAGACAAAGGCCCACCTCAGGTTGCAACTCTCTGGGCAAAGAGGCAGCAGGAGACCTGCTCATCTGCAGAAACTGACAAGTCGCTAGGGTACCAGGGTCTCCTGGGTTTTTCCTTAGCCCCCTGGCATTATTTCCCTCCTGTTCATCCTGAGTCAGCCCAATCTCCTCTGAGGTCCTAACTAAACCAGACACAGGGAGAATCGGGATTTTATCTTATTAAAATAGATATGGCTAATTTGTCTTTTCAAATTCATTTTAAATTAAATTGGATTTCCTCGGAAGGCTGCTAGGTCAGTTCCCCTGCTGCGAATGCAGGACAAAGGTTAATTGCACGCCCTTCACCAGCTCTTCTGCTCTCCTGGGCAGGCTCTGATAACCTGCCCCCCAGAGGTGGGAGGCTTTGGTTTATTGGGAGATAATGTTGCCATTAGAGCCATTTACCATTATGCCAAGAAACATTTTATTTTTTTAAACTATATAACAAGATATGATAGTAATAACAAGACTGAAATGCAATGATGTTACTTACCAACTGATGATTAGTTCTTCTAAAACACAAAACCGAAAGAATAAGACCTAACCTATTTGCTTCCCTAAAAGGCCCCAATAGATACAAAAGTACACACGCGCCTGGAGTAAACTGTTTTCTGGTTCCAGTGTAAAATTCCATTAACATTTTCACTTAATTTATCTCATTTAAACTGTCTATGTTCATGAAAATTTAACCCAGTAATTCCCTGTTATACAAAGCATAACAAAGTATGAATATTTAAATATAATGTAAATAAAACACTTTATCAATTATATTTTTGTATTCTAAATTAGTGACTTCACTTAGCATGCCTGCCTTGCACAGCACCACACTATTTTTCAATTAAAGGTCCAGATGTTTCAAAGGCTCCAGTAGGCAATGGCAGTTATGAGAAATGCTTTATCTGCATTGTAATCATCACCACCACATCAGCTCCAGGCTGCATTAACATACTCATGTTTTATTCCAGCGCCCCTTCTAACAGAGCAGGTAAATTATACAACACAGCAGAGAAACACAATCCTAAGAACCGGACAATTTCCTTATAAGCATCCACCTGAGCAACACATTTTCATACATGATATTAAATTTTGGGGGGATTGCTTAGCAGGAACATTGACAATTCAGTAACAACGACAAAAAAAGAGTGAATCATAGATACGCCAATTTAGCTTCAAATACCATTAAAATGCAAGATGGCCTGCACAGACACACATTTACGTATGCGAAACCCAACTACAAATTTGTGTAAAAACCACTATCATTTGGTATAATCTTAGCTATTTCTTCTCATTTTTAATGCCAGTGTCATTTCTTGAACAAGTCAATTCTACCTTTATTCTTACTTTCCAGAAATGACAATCCACCTGGGATGAGACTGAGCAAGTATAGCAATTATCCCTGTGCCCACTCAATAAAAAGTAATAAGGGCAGGACAAAATGCGATTCTGACAGCTGCAACAGAAACATTACTGCATTTATTATTTAGTTAATTAAATGACTCCCTTACCCCCAAATGGAAAAGAATAACCTATGTTATAATAGGTACCACGATGCTTAGTAAACATAGTATAATTTAATGGGAGAATATAGTTCTTCACTGAGAAAATGTAACAAAATTAACTTTAATAAAATTTTTAAAATTATTATACAAACATTTTTATATTCTGAAATATTCCAAGAGGCGGCACCCTAATGAAGATGATATTCAAAAGACAAATGCCTTTACAAATATTAAAACCACCGACAGGTCAAATCCTGGCAGGTTACACTGGAGCATCTGAAAGCAGACAGCTTCTGTTCCTTCCTAAAAAAACCTCAGGTGGAACATTTTTAATGCATCACCATGTCACTTTTTAATGTGCCCCAATCTATTAACCACATGGCAAACTAACAGGGATTTTTAAAATATGGGTTTTATGGCTTTGTGCTGGTGATTAATTAAATAAATAGCCACCATTTCACAAATCATTCTTCTAATTAGTCTAAAACACACTTTGCATTCACTGGTATTGCTGCCATCTGAAGCTCACAAGTGGTGCGGCAGGGCCGTGTCTCTGCACTTTGGAGCCCACTGTTGCAGGTTCCGCGGCTGGCATCCCGCTCCACCACCCAGAGGCAGAGGTGCCATCTTCACAGGTGCTGCAGTCAGCTGGAATTTGATTCCAGCTGCTCAGAAAAGATGTTCTCCTTAATTATTCTCCCTCACCCTAAAGGAAACAATGGAACAAAAAAGGAATAAAGTGCAACCTCCAGCTGCAATCGGAAGAAGTTTCACCAACACAGTTGCTGTGAGTAAGAAAGCTGGTTTTAGTTATCTAGGTGAGGAATAAGTAGGGTACTAGGTCAAACAGGCTTTCCTTAGAACTCAAACATGTTGTCATTATCTTGAACTGGGATATTAAGCAATTACCTCAAAATCCTATTATTTCAAAGACTCCATTCGAAGTCTGAGGTCACTCTTTTTGAAACTGATAGGAATTCAATCTAACTTGTTTTGGTAGCATATTTTTAAAAGATGGCAATTCCTCTCAAAGCAAATTAAACTTAGAGGTAATTTTTAGTACCAGGAAAAAAAAAATCAGATGGGAATATCACAAGAATCCAATTTCCTTCAGAAAATACAGTAAGTAGTCTCCTATATTTAAACTTCATTAGGTATGTTTAGGAAAAGAAAAGAGAGGGATGGAAAGGGAGAGAGATGAAGAAAAAAGAGAAGAAAACGGGGGAAGGAAAGAGCAAAAGGGAAAGGAAGTAGGAAAAGAAAGGGAAAAATCCAGTAGGGATGTAACAGGGTGCAGCCAAGGGGGGAGCCCCAAATAGGGATTTGTAATGGGGTCCAGAACTCAGGGTGTTCAGGAAATATTAGAGAAAAATATATACATGATGTCCTCACGCCTACCAGTCTTGGCTGAGGGATGGGACACAATGAGCAGGGTCATTGAGAGCTGTTTTGTACAGCAACAGCTGTGCGGCTAACCTCTGGCATGGTCATTTAACATGTCTATAACCTTTAACTGGTTTCGTAGATATGTTAAATAGCTGTGGCTTTGAGCCAGGGGGGTGGGAGTGACTTCAACCCAGGCTGTAACTGGGACAGCAACTCCCCCTGGTTACAGCCCCTGCATGAGAGCTTGGAGATGATTGGCTCCATGCCATGGGGCCATGCCTTCCAGGACTTACTATGGCAGCCCAGTAAGGCTGGAAGAATACAGGAATGCTGGCAGGTGTAACTGATTGTAGGAGGAGTCGGAAATGGGGCTGCAGAGGAAGACTGGCGGAGATTTAAATCCAGGTGTGGCAGCCCTACCAGGGAGGTCCACGCAGCTCTGGCAGAGGTTGGGACCACGTAGCTTTGGGGTGCTCCCTTTTGCCACGTGGCTTAGGCAGCAGTAGAGACTTTGCCTGGAAGAAAAGGGAAGAAAGGACTCCTGCTGGTGGGCCATGAGAAGGTGCCACATGACTCTGGATTAACTGGAGATTGTGGTGGCGACACAGCTAATGGTGCCGGAACTGAGGGGCTGCCTGAACCACGGACTTCTACTTCTTTTCCTGAGACATGGTACCCGAACTGGGCAAAGGGGAGAAGGAAGGACTGCGTGCGTTTGTGGGTATTCTAAAGAACTTTAGTATTTTAATGAAGACAGTAAGTCATTACTCTAAGCCTGTATAACTTTTAAATAAGTAATTCCTTTCCTTTTCACCAATCTCTGGCATTGAGAGACGTCTTTTCTCTGGTGGCAGGCAAAGCGAACCTAGTAGGTGGGGGGGAAACCCCAGAGAAAAAGGGGAGGGTCCTTTTGGTAACAGTATATCGTTTACTCCTCCCCGCCCCAGGTCTGTTCAGTAACAGGGGCAGTACATCAAAGTATGCTGTTGATTATTCTATGAGTACCTAATAATCAGAGTACACACAGGGTAGAGCAGAAAAGACCTGGACCCTGAAGCAAGACAGACTAAAGGGTCTTGTGCCCCAGCTAAATCATCTGGTTCCATTCAGCCTCAGTTTCCTTCTACCCTATACAGGATTTTAGCCCTTATGCTCCCTAACTACAGGCACATTGAGGTAAAATGGATACAGCACTTGGCGCACGCCCTGCACAGACAGAAGGTCAACAAACGGTGGAGATGATGAGGGCCATGTGAGACGGGGGGGCAGGCAGGGCCTAGGTCACTCATGTCCAGTCCACGGTGCCTTTTTTGGAGGAGTCAGGCGGCTGCGGCTGACACTGCAGGCTCTGTGCTCCGAGTGGGAGAAGGAGGGACCAAAGCATGACTGCCACGTCACTTCACGACACCGAGGGAAACTCGGTCACCAGCAACTGAGAAGAAACGGGGTAGCTCCTCTTACTTTCACCTTTCTAGGCACAACAGGGGAGGAACGTCTCTGAGACTGTTCACGTAGTAGAAATTGGAAAGAAAACGAATGAGCTTTGGATTCAACAGAACTGGGCTTGAATTCTGGCTTCACTACTTAGTAGTTGTGTAAACTCAGGCAAGTGTGTCACCTCTCTAAGCCTCAGTTTCTCCATCCCCAAAGGGGGAAATAGTATGTCCTTTGTAGGGGAGCCGGGAAGAATGAATGAAACAGCATAGCAGGCACTCTGGCACATATTAAACACTCAAGTAGTTTGTATTACATTGGATTCCATGAACCTGCTGATATCTGATCATTTATGACCCACGAAAATTGTAATTCCATACGGTTTCACCTAATATTACAATGACTGAGACAGAAGCATCAACTGGAAAAACAACCAAAAATTCTCAAAAATGGAACAAACTGTATTTCTGTCAAAACAGAAGACAATGATAATACAAAAGGTATTATTTATGACTAGCTCATGACTCCGACAACACAGTGGCTAATATTTATTAAATACTTATTATAGGTTAAATAGTACACCATACACTTGACATCCATAATATTAACTTACGTAATGCCAAAACAAGTGACCAGATAGATTCAACCATGCTCCCCATTTGACGGATGAAATGGAAGCTTGGAGAAATGAAGGGACTCGCCCCAGGTCACACAGCTGGTGAAGCTGAACGCCAGCCTGGAGCCGTCTAACTCCAAAGCCGGAGGTCTTACTCATTACTTAAAGTTGCCTACCCCAACTGCAAAGTTACTTGTTTTGCTTTTAATAAAACTGTATGGGTACACAAACAACTAGATATATAAATGGTCAATAAGCACAAAACAAAGATATATAAATGGTCAATAAGCACATAAAAACACATTCAACATTAGTAATCAGTAGAGAAATACGAATCAAAACTACAACGAGATGCCGCCTCACACCCATCAGGAGCACTACTGTCAAAACACAAACCAAGTGTGGGTGAGGCTGCGGGGGAAATGGAAACTTTGTGTCCTGTGGGTGGAAATGTAAAATGGTACAGCCACTGTGGAAAACAGCATGAGGGTTTCTTGAAAAATTAAAAATAGAATTACCAAGTGATCCAGCAATTCTTCTTCTGAATATACAGCCAAAAGAATGAAAAACAAAGTCTTGAAGAGACATTTGTGCACCAGGTTTATAGCAGCATTATCCACAATAGCGCAAACAAGGAAGCACCTCCGGTTCCACTGACGGATGAATGGATAAGCCAAATGTGGTACACACATATAATGAAATGTTATGCAGCCTTAAAAAGGAAATTCTGCAATATCTTACAACATGGATGAACCCTGAGAATATTATGCTAAGTGAAATAAGTCACAAAAGACAAATATTGTATAATTTCACTTACATGATATACTTAGAATAGTCAAATTCATAAAGACAGAAAGCAGAATGGTGGCTGTCAGGGGCTAGGGAGAGGGAGAGAATGAGGAGTTACTGTTTAGCAACGAAACTGTTTTACAAGATGGAAAGAGTTACAGAGACAGGTGGTAATGCCGGTTATATAATATGAACATATGTAATACCACTGAACTTAAAAATGGTTAAGATGGTTGAAATAAACTATATGGGGGCAAGAAGCAAGTAATTTACAAATCACCTTCTGAGCCTTCCAAAGGGTGAACAGGTCAGGGGGCAGGAAGCACCAGCAGTGAGAGTACTTCATACCAGCACCTGCAGTTACTGGAAGGGTGATGCACGCAAAGGCACCACTGTGGCCACGGCATTCTAGGGTTTCCTCCCTGGTCACAGTCTTCGTTAAAGAAGAAAAAGTCACACATGCTTCGAAGTTTCCAGACAAAAATCTTAAAGTTTTAATCAAATGGCTGCTGTGTTCCCCTTATGTTATAGTCGACTTTTTGCTATGCCTGGAAGACAGCAAAGCTTATTAGGTATTTGCTTCTTCACTTATCTACGTATGTTTACCTTTCTCACTTCCTGAATCCTTTGATGTAAATAGTGAACAAGTCATCACAGAAAGAGAAATGGCACTGACAGTGGATGCTATGAATCCACTTCCTTAAAAAAAAAAAAAAAAAGGTTTCAAGTCAAGGAAACCCCCAAATGCCGTGCTTTTAAAAAGCCTGATTCTAAAAGCAATCACACTGGCATTTAAGGTTTCTTGGAGCCGCCTCTGTGGCACCCAAATCCACCAAAGGTGAAGAAGATGTTTGTGCTAAGTTGGAAAAGTGAAGACATCAGCATTTCCGCCTTCAGACCATTATTTCTGCTCTCCAGACAGCGCCCGATAAAGCATCTGGAGTGCTGTGTTCTGCGCAGCCACTGCCTGTGCTCAGGGGGCTCCCTGGGGTTTCCTTTCTGACAATTGCAACCGAGACTCTGAGAGGAGCCCAAACCAGCCGCCTTAACCTTCCCATAAACTGATATTTCCACAGAGGATTAAGACAAACATTTCAAATAAGCCAATTTCCTTTACTAAAAACCAAAGTGACAATAGAAGTACCAAGAGAAATATACAAAGACAATGAATAAGACACATAGCTCTTGTCTTTGGGCATGCAAAAATAAAGAGTAAAAGGTTAGATGGAGGTGGGCTGCACAATTCCCTGTTATTTCTGACGCTCTGCCACAGTGTAGCCTGAAGAAAAAGTTACACAAGAATTAGACTGAGTAGTACCAAGTGGGAGAGGAAAAAGGTCTAAGGGCTTCATACTCTTGACCTGCACTAATACTACATGGTATACAAGTGTATTTCTGAATTCCCACTGATTAGAAATTTTTCTATTCAGAAGAATGCAACTATGTCTCTTTTCGAATAAGGAACTTCAAGAACTCTGGGGATACCAAATAGTTACTTGCTGAACTGGTCAGAATCAAAGTCCCTAACTACCCTTGAGGTCCCAGCTGAAAAGCAAGCTTCCTTCTCCTAAAGAACTCTAGACAGCTCCCTTGGGCCACAGGAAGTGAGAGGTCCCTTTGACTCAAAGGGGCAGAGGAGTAGGGATGTACCAGTATATGCTCCTGAACTAATTGAACAGAACACGAAAGAAAAAAACAGAGTGGAAAATATCCTTAAGAAATCCAGGTGTGGTGTTGCTCAGTGGATGGAGTGCAGGCCTACAAACCAAAGGGTCACTGGTTCAATTCCCAGTCAGGGCACATGCCTGACTGGGGGTGTGCGAGAGGCAACCACACATTGATGTTTCTCTCCCTCCCTTTCCCCCTCCTTTCCCCTCTCTGAGAATAAATAAATAAAATCTTAAAAAAACAAACAGAGAAACTTGAAAATACAATGTAGGAAAATATCTTCATGACCCTGAGATAGGAAAGGATTTCTTCAACAAAACACAAAAAAGTATAAATAATGAAGTAAAAGACTCATAAATTCAATACATTAAAATAAGAATTTCTGCTTAAAATAACAAAGATAATGAAAACAAGCCAAAAATCATGAGAACATACTTGCAACAGAATGATTAGTACCCAAACACATTAAAAAATGGTTACTATCTAAAATACATTTTAAAAAATTCAGTAAGAAATGATACAGAAAAACGGACAAAAGATTTAAACAAATACTTCACAGAACAGGAAACATGAATAACCAATACATACACAAAAGATGTTCAATCTCAATTATAATCTGAGAAATACAAATGCAAATTACAAGGAGATACCATTCACACCTGCAAGGCTGGAAGAAATTACCCCTGATGGGGCTAAGTGGGGCCCTTACACACTGCTGCAGGGAGTGTGAATGGGAATGCCCACTATGGAAAGCGATTTGGTAGTACCTACTAAGGTGGAAGCCACACACGTGGCCTATAACCCTGTAATTCCACATCTGCGTGTATTCTGTGACAGAATGTTTCAAACCATGGTACTAAGGGCTGGGAAATCAATTTAGCCAATTGTGACCAGTATTTTTTTAAATGGAATAAAATTAGATTAGAATAAAAAATATCGGAGTGCAGTTGCACTTAGTAAGGGTAAGTATTCTTCCATTAAAATTCTGGTTCATATATTATACATCTGCACGTACACAAATACTTACATGTGTGTGTACTGGGTTGGGATACAAAATGGATCTTTTATTGTATGTGATTCATGGTCAAAGTGTCTGTAAGCCTCTGCCATGGGTAATTCTTGCATGTGTAAAATGTGTATAAACAGTGTTAATTTTAAAGCAAAATGGTAAATAATCCAAATTTCCATACTAACAAACTGCAGTATCCTCATACAATAAGGTATCTCCTTAAATGAAAATGAATTAACTACAGCTATAGGCATCAACCCAAGTGAATCTCAGGAACATATGCTGAGAGAAAAAAGTTACAGACGAATGCTTAAAACACAATTCCATTTATACAAAGTTCAAAAATATATTGTTTAGGGATACATACATATGGGATAAAGCCATAAGGAGGAGAGAGAAAATTAAAGACACTTCTGTGAGGAGGAAAGCAAGGAGGATACAGAGGGGACTTCGAAAGTAAAAGTAATGTCCTGGGGGTGCGAGGTGGAGGGTCAGAGCAAAAAAGAAAAAGAACTCGTGGACACCGCCAACAGCATGGCCATGGAGAGGGGAGGGGGAAGGGGTAGGTGGAGGGAGAAGAGAGTATACGGGGGATAAATGATAATGGAAAAAAATAAAAAAAAAAATTAACTATTAAAAAAAAGTAAAAGTAATGATCTTCATTCCAAACTGGGTGATGAGTACAGGAGTGATTATTGTACAACTATTTATATCATATATATATCTTCAAAATATTTTCTGTATCTCCTTAACATTTTTAAAAATATAAGACATATTTACAAGTGAACCTGTTTCTCTACTTCACAGATGAGTGAAGAGCCTCACAATCTTTCCAGCTTATGTGGACAGGAAAAGTACCCAGTTATTTCCAAGAAACCAACAATTTCCTTTAAGGACTTATTGAGTGAAGGAGGAAAGGAGGGAGGGAGGAAGGAATGCATTAGTTGCCAAGAACACTTCTAATTTCTCTTCATACTCTTTCCTCCTTCAAATTAGTCTGATCCCCTACAGTCTACAAATCAAAAAACCTCTCTTAAAGGAGAAAATTGAATGCTAAACAACTGATTATAGGACTACACTATGAATCGAGGAACAGAAAGTTAGCAGGGAAAAAAATTCCTACTAAGTTTAATTGGAGCTCTTGGAAAACCTTAAACTGATTTCGGTTGTTATGTTGGTCTACAATAAAATGCAAGGTTATTACTAGTAGAACATAAAGACATAATAATCTTATGGTATATTTTCAAGTCCTAATTTTTTTTCCAGAAATAAAGAAAAAAGAATATCAAGTGATATCTAAGAAAGAAAAGACCCGCCGCCACTCCAAATACACACCTCAGATATTTTTCAACAACAGCAAGACAGAAAGGACCACCCTATTTAATACAGGCTCTTACAAGCATTGCAGGAAAGGTCCACAGAATACAAAGACATTTTCAACTCCCCCTCCTTTTTTCACTCATTAAAATTTGTCTTAATATTCTCTGGTATAAATACTGGCTAGCTACATTTTAGAGGTACTGACATCCTGCAATTTAAAGAGAGAATTAACACACACACACACACACACACACACACACGTGTGCGCCAGCTTTTAGCTTAACACCAAGTGCTGTGGTGGTGGTAGTGTTGATTACAATAACAGCAACAACACTAGGCAAGAGAACGTCAGAAGAATAAAAATGAAAATGAAAGAAGTAAAAGGAAATCACTTTATTATTCTATATATTATTGTATATTAATAATATTCTTATATTTATGGAAATCCTATAAGAACTAATGAAAACTACTATAAACAGAAAATCTGATCATGTAAAGGAATATAAAATTAACACAGAAATCAGCAGCCTTCTTACACACAATAGTTAGAAATATAACAGAAAATAAGACCTCATTTACAACAGCAACAACTGCAAATATCTAGGAATGAATTTAAAGAGATATGCAGGACATAAGAAATAAAAAAAGACTTCCCCAATAAATGAAATCAAAACCCAGAACCTATAAAGGAAAAAATGATAAACATTACATAAAAAAAATTTGTGTATAGTCCAAAAAAATCCATAAACAAAGTCAAGAGATACACATTAAACTGGGCTAATTGCCCTAATATATAAAGAACTCCTAGAAAATAAGAAAAAGATCAAGAATCCAATATACCTGGGAAGTTCACAAAACTGCCAAGGGTCTTAAACACACAAAAAGTTCAACCTCATTCATAAGAGAAATGCAAATTAAAATTACACAGATTCACTTTTCACCTACTAGACTGGCAAAAATCCAAGCAGCTGATACATTCTGTGGTGAAGACTGTGAGGAAATAAGCACTTTCATATACTGGTGGTGGGAGTGCAACTGGCACAACCCCTACAGAGGGCAATTTGGCAATACTTACAAATATTACAAATGCACATTCCCTTTGACCTAGCAATTCTGCTTCCTGGAATTTATCCTACATATATAATTACACACATACAACATGCCACGTGTGCAAGATTAGTCACTGCTGCATTGTTTGCAATAGCAAAAGATCAGAAACAGCTCAAGTCTCCATCAACACGATGAAGAAATTGTAGTATTTCCAAGTAATGGAAATTATGTAGTTACATGAAGAAATGAGAAATTCTCTGGTCACTAAGGCAGACTTCCAAGTTATAGTGTTAAATGCAAAAAAGCAAGCTCTTGAACAGTGTTAATAACAGTATGTTACATTTCGTGTAAAAGAGGGAATAAAAACATATTCTATTTGCACATGGACACTTTGGAAGACACACAACCAGTAAAACGGGTGTGGGCAGGCACCAGAGGAGGAGGGAACGGGAGGGAGAGAATCTTTTCACTCATACCTTTTTCCACTTTTGGACCACAAAATCTATTACCTATTTTTAAAAAACATGAAATCAAAAATAATAAGGCAAGAATAACAATAGCAGCTATCATTTATTGAGTGCTATCTTCAAGGTGGGCATGAATGATCTCACTTAATCCTCATAACACTAAAATGGGTAACACTAACCCCTGCATAAAGGGGAGAAAACTGAGGCCCGGAGAAGTTTTCCATCTGTAAACCAGTATAAACTGGTGATATCACCTCTCTGACAGGTTGTTGTGAGGATTAAATGAGAAAATATATCTAAAATACTTAGCACAATGCCTAATACACAGTAAATGCTTAATCAATGCCTTACCATTGCAAGGCAGTAAATATTTTCAAAGATGTTTCAATAAATTGAACCACATAAATTACAATAAAATCAAACAAGAAGTTTAACAAAGATGTTTTAATCGAAATTTTTGCAAATGTAGATTAAACAGCCCCTTCTAATTAAATGAAGGCTGTTTTAAATATGCTATATCCTCACTATATAAATCACATGGTCATTAAGATAATCCCATAATACACATGGGTCTTTGAGGCCAATATTTAATTACCTGAATATACCTGATAAGAAAGGATATCAACTGAAAAGTTAGAAGTGTAACCACTGTTAATTTTAATAAAATGAGGGGCGCTATACATGTGGTGGTGACTTAAGACAAACTCCTAAATGTAATCTGACTCGATTTGATTCGGTTACTCACGGACAGCAGGATGGTTCACACCGTGGAACTGCACCGTGACTGCACATGTTGCTAAGCAATAAGCAAGATGCTCCTCTGGGAAAGTTTCAAAAGAAACATCAACTTTCCCCTTTCTAAAAACAAGCTATACAACCTAGGACACCCTTTAATATTTAATTCTGATGAAAAAAAAAAATGAAGCAAAAACGACAAAGCAGCAGCTGACTTTTCATAAGCTTTCCAAAAGTCATGTTCAATGCAAATGAAAGAAGACTGAATTCAGGGCAGAGGCTCACAAAACATTTTAATTGTAGCTTTAAGTATATGTCTGCATTCTGTCTAAAAGATAAGCTATACTTGGATCATCCAGTTCCACAGTAAAACATTCACAAGTACACAGGAATAAAACCAGATCACATTTAAAGTGTAGAATATGAAGCAAAATATAAACAAGTCATTAACATTAAAGCATTAAAACTTTTAAATTTATTATTAACAAAGGCTTTGCACAACATTTAGTCGTTATAATTGTACGGGGAACTATTCCCTCTATTCCCAAGCTTCCTAGGTTTAGCCACAAAATACATCTTTCTGCCCTTTTAGAAATACTGGGAGAGTAGCCCCTTCTCTTTGTCCCAGGAAAAGAAGTTACCTGGCATGGTGTCACCTGTTCCAAAATCTCTCAGAGGTGTCTGCTCAGCAACTCCTACTATGTTCAAACTTTTGGGGTCAGGGACCTGGCCAGCCTTTTACAAATCAGGTGTGAGGGCCCGCCTCTCTCTGACCCCGTTACTGGTATGGCCATGGTATGAGGCAGCTGTTCTGATGAGTCTGCCTCCTTTGCAGATCTAATCCCTCCTTGGGTGAGTCACCCCAATGTGCAGACCTGCACTACCCAACATGCTAGCCACTAGCCACATGTGAGTATCTAAATTTAAATTAACTTGAATTTTATAATTCTGTTCCATAATCACACTATTTAAAGTTAACAAATAAATTTTAAAATCAGTTCCATAGTTACACCAGTCCTTTCAATTACTCAACAGTCATAAGTGGTTAGTGGCTACCATATTGAACAGTACAGATAAAATCATTTCCATCATCATACAAAGTTTTAATGGGTAGTGTTGATCTAAACTCAGTGGAGGAAGTATCAAGGTTCTAGCTAGAGACGCAGATACTAACCAGAATTGCCAATGATGAAATGAATATTTTTAATTCCACTTTCTCATTTCTACATCTAACACTTAAAGTTTAAATGTCAGGTCAGGGAGAAGTGTGCTTAGTGTTCACCTCCAAATCCCTAACAATAATAACTAACATGAATAGAACATTTATGATGTGCCAGCCAGTAAAACTTTTTAATCACCTAATTCTTATTACAATCTTACAAAGGCGTTGTATTCCTTTTTGATGAAAAATTAAGGCTTAGAGAAATAAAGTGATTTGCTAATGGTCACAGAGCCAGTAAGTGGTAGAGTTAGGATGAGTTGAGAAATATAAACAACCAAACAAAACTACGTGTAACTCACACACACAGCAGAAGTGGGGCTCATCCCACTGAAGGCTTCTATGAAACTTTCATCATCACTGAATCACAGCAAATTAAAAGAGGAACAGAAACTAATGTGGTGTTTCATGACCATCTTTAACCCGTGACCCCTGATGACTATGAAAATCTCACACTCCCCCAAAGGTGATGTGTACCTCACTTCAGCCAGTAAAATTTATTTTATCTTTTGCATATACCCAACAGTCAAATTTTCATGAGGCTTTGCTTTTTTGTATTATATAAAAATTATTCATTTCCCTACATAGTATGAGAATATCAAATGTTTTTCAAAAACACATTCATTCCCCCTTCAAACACAGACATACTGAAACATGAACACTGATGACTTTGCCCAGTCTTCCCAATTTTAGAAATGAAAACAGGCCAAAGGGGGGTGGATGGGAATGATGAGCCTGCAATGAGGGGCAAGCTGCTAGAACCAGGAACTCTGATAAGATCAGCCAACACACTGTATTTCACCTGACTCTTGATCTCAACATTCCTTATGGTCCCCGACTCCCCAGTCAAAAAGGAGTCAAGATTTTGTCCGAGTTAATGTTAGATCCTGTGGGATTTGTGGGATTGAAGGTATGGCAGGACTTGGGTAAGAATTCCCTATGCCATTTTCATAGACCACTGGAGTCAGAGAAGCTCAGAGACTGCTATATAAAACTTGGGCATCCACCCTTCTCCATTTTATAGTTTCTATGGCAAAAAAGGTCTGTTCATTCATTTAATTTTACTAAGTGACTCCTGGGTGCTAGGATCTGTGCTATTTGCTGGGGTTATTAAAGACAAACAAGATGTTGTCCCTGTCCACACAGACCTTACATCTCATGGCAGCAGAGGGCATGAAATTACAACGGCGTGTGTAAGTACAACTTGTGGGAGTCAACTTGCGGGAATCGGCAGAGGCCATATATGGGCTGAATCTGAAAAGACAAATTGGAGTTCACTGACAAAGGAAGACATTCCAGGCAGAGAAAACAGAATGTGCAAAGAACAGGACCCATGGCATTTGAGAGAATATGGGATGTAGGTGATACGGTGGTGGAAATGGTATTTTTTTTCCTGCTTTATTGAGATATAATTGACATATTATATTAGTTTAAGGTGTCTAGAATAATGATTTGATATATGTATATATTGTGAAATGATTACCAACCATATGAAGAAAAAGGGTATTTTAAATATTGTGTGTGTGTGTGTGTGTATTATCAAGAAACATCACATACATTTGACGGATGAAACTCTAACCATTATCTTTCCACTAAGTCACTTACAACAAGAATGTGTCTCTTCAACAAATGGTGCACTGGATATCCACATGTGAAAATTGGGAACACTGGATATCCACATGTGAAAATTAAAACTGTACCCTTACCTTATATTGCTTGCAAAAAATAACTCAAAATGGATTAAAGACTGAAATGTAAGATCTGGAACTGTAAAACCCCCTAAAGAAAAAAAATAGGGGGGAAGCTTCATGACATTGGACTGGGCAGTGATTTCTTAAACATGACACCAAAAACACAGGCAAAAGAAAGGGAAAATAAACAAATGGCATTATATTGAGCTTAAAAACCAAACAGTCCAATTAAAAAATGGGCAAAGGACATTTCTTCAAAGACATACAAATGGCCAACAGGCATATGAAAAGAAACTAAGCATCACTAATCATTAGGGAAATGTAAATCAAAACAACAATGAGGTACATAACCTCACATCTGTTATAAGGGCACATTAAATAAATGAATAAGTAAGTAAATAAATACAATAACAGAAAATAAGCATTGGTGAGGATGTGGAGAAATCGGAACCTTTGTGTGCTGTTGGTAGAAATGTCAAATGGTATAGCTGCTGTGGAAAATTGTACAGATGCTCCTCAAAAAATTAAATATAGGATTATATGATCCAGCAATCCTATTTCTGGGCATATACCTCAAAGAACTGAAAACAGGATCTTGATATTTGCATACCTATGCTCATTACAGCATTGTTCACAATAGCCAAGAGGTTGAAACAACCTAAATGTTAACCAGCAGATGAATGGATAAAGACAGTATGATACACCCATAAAATGAAATATTATTCTGCCTTTAAGAAAGAAGAAAATCCCGTCATATGCTACATCATGGATGAATCTTGAGGACATTATGCTAAGTGAAATATACCAGTCACAAAAAAGAAAAATGATTCATTCTATTTTTATGAGGTATCTCTTAGAAATGGAAAGTAGAATGGTAGTTGCCAAGGACTGAGGGGGAGGGAGGAAGAAGGCGTGTTGTCCAACTGATATGGAGGTTTAGTTCTGGAAGACAAAAAAGTTCCAGACAGCTGCTGCACAACGACGTGCACACTGTCAGCACTAACGCCCTGTGCACTTAAAGATGCAGGGGCAGCTCTCTTATCTACACTAGCAGAGGCAGGCAGGGCCGTGGATAATACAAAAGTCATTTTTAGATGTCTTTATAGTACAACAAACATGGCTTCTGCAACACACTTAACTCATAAACATATTCAAGAGACATGAATATCAAACTCAGTTTGCAGGCTCTAGCTCAGGAACTGACTCTGTGGGGCTGCAGGACAGAGGAATGCTGAGGCAGGAGGCAGAAACCCTGGAGTCCAATGAAGCCTCAGATCAGACCCCCTACAAAGCCGAACTGGAAGAGTCAATGCCAGGAGCGATGACATTGACACTCTCGCAAACTCTGACAGTCAAGGGGCCAGGAACCCTGACTCTACAGTAACTGACTAAATCCCTACCGTGCAGCTGCCTGTGCCAGGTGCTTTGTAACATACTATCTCTGGTCTTCCAAAAACTAGGTGGTTTAATTATTTTACAGATGAGGCTGCTAAGGCTCACAAAGAGGAAATCCTTTTTCACCCGAGGCACTGCAGCAGCCCTGGGATTTCAGTGCATGTCTAGGGAGTTGGGGCTCTCTGTTTTAATGCACTGTCTCCCACAAATAGCCACCCCTGAACACTTAGCCACAGAAAGATGAATAACCCTCGCTTTGCTGTGCCCAGCCTAGCAGAGCCATGCAGAGCCCTCTTCCACCCGAGAAACTTCCTATTATTCTCAGGCAATGCTCACATTGTCCTGGCCGTACTTCTCCAGATGGACTCTGTAAATCCCAACTCATATTGCCCTAGTTCCCTGTCCCTACGGCCTTCTGGTGGCCTTTGTCTGAACAAGGGCTGTTTATAGTTGCCAATGCCTTTCTTACAGGAACTCATACTAACTCCCTACTTTCACTAACTGGAGGCATAATGATTTATTCAGACCTAAGGATGTCAATTCCTTGCTCAAAATATGACTGTCAGAAGCAGGTCAAAGCCTTTTCCACAAAGCCTTATCTCTTGCCTCTTCCACACTCATCCTCCATGCTCCAGACACACTCAACCAACTTTCATTCCCCCCAATTCACCAGAATCTCTCTCGCCCTCAGAATTTTACACCAGCAGCTCCCCTGGCTGGAAGCCTCTTCCCGGTACCCTCCCATCTTCGAATGTGTGGCTCAGGGCTCATGTAAAGGGTCCGCCCCAACACCTTCCCATCCCAAGTCCAGGCCGGGTGCCCTTCTCTAAGGAACTCAGTGACTGAACATTCCTTCTCCTGGCATTTATTACCCTGCATTGTGACTGTCTCCGTCTCCTACAGTAGCACACATTCCATGAGATTAGGGACTATGTCTATCTCATTAATCATTGCATCTCATTAATCATTGTATTTAGCCAAGTTCTTGGCACATTTAGGCACTCAAAATATATTTGAGAAATGAATGAATGAATGGTTTCTTTCAACCATCTGGCTCTACTGAATCACACCGAGCTTACAACCAACCATGACCCCAACCTGTTCATTTATGTACTTATTGGTTAAACCTTATCTTCCCCTTCCCGTTCTTCACACCATCCTCATACATAAACGATTGATTTTATGACCTAAGTGCAAGTATCATTTTGTCCTGTCAGGACCACTTTGGTCCCTGACTTTGTCACTGTACATGCCTGCCATTCTTCCTAGTTTCTGCCTTCCACAAATGTGATCAGCTATCATCAATGTTCTCATTCGGGTCCCTGATAGCAATGAAGACACACAGCCCTGCAGCTTGCCACAACAGATAGCTCTCCGGTCTGACGTGAATCCATTAATCACCACTCTGCTTAGTCACTCAGCCAGGTGCGAGTCCACCTGACCACAACATCACCAGCCAACACTTTTCTAGCTTGCCTATAAAAATATTGCACAAGCCCTGGCTGGGTGGCTCCGTTGGTTGGAATGCTGTCCTGTACACCGAAAGGTTGCAGGTTCAATTCCGAATGAGAGCACTTACCTAGGTTGCAGGTTCGATCCCTCACCCTACCTGGTTCTGAGGGAACACCTGCTGATTCCTGGTGATCACTACTCCACTTTTTCAGGCTTACAAATCCTTCAACTACTGCTGAGTGAGCTCTGTAATCAAGACTGCTCTATCCCAAAGCTGAAGAGAGGAGGCTGTGAATGCCTGGCTTACTAATGGAGGCTTCGTGAAAGAAGGTTAAGTTTTCAGGCTTTAATGCAGAGGACCAACAGAACCTGGTAGGGGACAGAGGGAAAGTAGTCATGCTGAAGTGTGAGTAACAGAGACAGCAAGCCAGAAGGCTTGGCCCAAGTCTCACCTGGCATAAATAAGCAGGGCTAAGAAAAAGCAAGTTCTTCCCGCTGGGCTGTGTTCTTGAACAGGAAGGTCAACCACAGCTGGGCTTCTGCCAGAATTTTCATTTTGAATATCATAACACACACATACTAGATTGAGCAGAGCCAGAAAGTAACCCCTATATAAAAGACAGTTGTCATAATAGACAGTCTAGTTTCTCCAATGCAACTTCTGATGACAAATCCACCACTAGGATTATGTGTAATGAGAAATTTTGTTGCAAAGGCCCATTGTGCAACATTTTCCCATTTCTCTTCCAGAAAAACACAGAGGTAATTATGCACTCATAGCCAATGTAGCAAATCAGTTAAATTAAACCTGTATTTCATCTAACTCATGTAGGATATGAATAACATAACTAACTTTTCTAATTTCATACTCTAGTACTCCCAAGTAAATAAAAGGGGGAAAAAGTAAAGTTTCCCCCTACAAATAGAACCTGTCAGTTCCTAGGATGTGCACTTTTCAGCTCATGCATCCTAAATGCATGGGGAGATATTATATGCACTTTCTATTTAGCAATTTAATTATATCTTTGCATTCAAAGAGTGGCAATGGTTTGCAGTAATAATCAGGTGAAAGCATTCTAACATTAATATGCTGGAATCCGATGTGTTAATTTGATGCAACTTTGCCTTGACAATATGTGATTAATTTGTTCTCAGGCTAGCCCTGCTCCCAGCTCTGACAGTTTAAAATGCTGGGTTTCTTTATCCATATTGCTATTTGACACGCCTTAGCCCACTGCTTTGCTAAGACCACTGTTAATTTGTAATGAACTTGCTTTTCAGGGGGGCTCCTTCATTTTTAATTCTGTCAGTGTCACCTCCTTGAGGAAAATTACAAGTTTCCGTAGGTGTGATTACTGCCAAGTGCTGCTGATAAAAGGTTTGAGAAAACAGGGCTTTATAAAGAAGTCTGTATTTAATCTGCTGAAACAGATTTATTGCCTCCAGACAGAGAAATATAATACAAAGTTCTCTTATTTAAAAGTCAATCCCAACTTCTCCCTCACCACCACCTCCTCCTAAACAAAAACACAGTTGCATTTCCAGGACTCAATAATGAGTCACTCAGGGAAAAGAGGTGAAAGTGTAATAAATTTAGCAATAATGGCAATTGTTGTCATCAAATCAGACTTGTAGGGGAGCCTTATAAAACACATGAATACACTTTTCAATAGGTGGAGAAGAGGGAAAAAATCCCACTGAAACAATTATGTTTTCACTTCCTTTCTAACTAGCTTCAAGAGCCCATTTCCTTTGGGCAAACTGAGTACTTGTGAAGTTAGGCATGGTTTAAGTTTCTCCTTGGAATATAATTCTGGTAATGCTTGATGAAGGGTTACAGGGCAGACAGAAAGTCAAACTCTCAAAACATGATGCTCAATATAATAACTCGTTATGAGAGTAACAGTCAGCAGCCTCTAAGAAAACTTTCACAGGTTTTCTATTCTCCATTTGACCTTCAAAATAACCACATTCAGTAGGTATTATTATCCCCATTTTTTTCCACACAAGGAAACAAACCCAAAGTGTTCATCAGAAGGATTTACAAGCATGAAAAGGACAGAACTTTGGGGCAGGAAAACACATCTTTTGACTGTTGGTCATCTGCTTTTCTCCATCACAAGCTATGGGATGGAAAAGTCATCCCCTCTCTACTTAGTCCCCAGGTAGAGCTAACCAATCTAATGCTGGATTCATTCCCTTTAGCATTAATCCTTATTCTTTTTCCATCAAACCAAGGCACACTGTTCTCCTGCAGTTCCAACCTTCTCACCGTGAAGCCTACTGTTTCCACAGGGCCAGGTGGAAACTGAGTCCTGCTAATTCTACCATGAGATTTATCAGACGTTCTTAAATATTTAGACAGATGCTTAGAACAGCCCCAGTTACCTCCAACATTATTAGTGGCACAGCCTCTTCTTAGAAGATTAGAGAAGTTTCCCGGTACATCACAAATTAAATTAAAACTCCTAGATATGAACTACCAGTGGGTTCCCCTCTTACTCTAGTCTATGTTTTTATGTGTTCCCGGGCTACTGTTCAGTTAAAAGAAATCAGACAACTATCTTCCACCGTATACGTTCACGCTGAACTCACTCCTACCACTGCATCTTCAGCGAGATCACTGTCTGCCTTTCGATAAAACACTCCCTGCCTTCGACTTCTCCACCAGAATGTTCATGAAGCAGGCTCTAAGGCAGAGGCATGTTAACTGTGGAACATCTGCTTTAAGGAATGTAAGCTAGTCACAGAAAAGAAATATGTACTTGCATTATACAATACAAAATGAAAAATTCAATGATTACAAAGGTAGGTGAAAAAGCAGAATGCAAAATCACACACACTAATACTAAATTATGCTAAATGATGTAAGATGATTGAGCATCAACTGCTCAAAAAGAGGTAACATGAAATTCTTATTTTCAAGTTGTCTTTAATTTAGAATTTCCTTAATGCTTCTTTATTGTGGTTTGAGTGAATACTAGCCTGCAAGTTCTTTCAAAACAGGGAGAGTAGTTTATTCACACTGCAGCCCTAGCAAATAGGGGCTTGGTAAGTTTTCACTAAACAAACAAAATAAAAATTACTAGGGGGTATATCTGTGTCTGCTTAAATGTGGCCCACCCAGAGTAGCTCAGTTCGGTCCGGCACACGTATGACTTCCAAGCACCACGGCTGGTGTGGTGGGGACAGCTGCTGCTCCAAGGTGCTGTCCCCTAAAGCACAAACAGCTCCAGGGCAGAGGCCACATTTCCTACTCCCAGTCTCCCTCCTCCACTGGTCTATGTGGAAAGGAGCTCTGGGGAACTGCTTCTGAACAACAGAAAAAAGGGGGCCGGCTCTAAGATGAACATGACTCTGAGCCAAGAAAAGGCAGGAAACACCGCTCCAATGACAGGTGTCACGCCTAGGACAAACAAAAGTTATCGTGACAGATGTACAGATGAGAACAAAATAAAATCATAGAAGAAAAAACGAAACCAAACAACACTAAGGGGAAAAAAGCACACAGGAAAAATGATAATACATATGGATGAAAGACATAATAAAGGTAAATTAAAGCGGATAATTCAAAACTGCCCACACCTAACAACTCCTCAACTGTAATAACGGCCAGATAACTAGACATGCCAGACACGGGAGTCGTCAGTCAACTTACCACTGCCAGTGGCTGTCATCCCCGTGGAGAGCATCCTAAACCACATACTGCACTTACGTCTCACACCTAATTCCCCACACCCAGTCCCTTGCTCAAGTCTGAGAACACACACACACACACACACGATTAGAAGTGCCACAAACCAGTATCTAATTAAGTATAACATAAATGATACAAAAGTGCAGAAGGAATGAACAGATAAAAAGCAGTTCAAGTGTCAAAGTGCTAACCAGATCGAGTTTTGCCCTGTGTTCCAAAAAATATGAGGCAATGGGCTAAATACAGTCCAGGATGAAGAAACGACCAGAGCAAATGTGTTAAAAAGTTGTTTGTGGTCAGGGAACAGAACTGTCAGGAAATTGGGAGGCAAGGTGACAAAAGATCTGAAATCAGACTGACTCAGGTTCAAGTACAACACAAGCTTTCTTGATTACTGGCATTCATTCATTCATTTACTCACTTGTTCAACAAATAATTATTGTGTACCTTCGTGCCAGTTCCTTTGTGGGTTTTTTAAATTCCTCCCTGCCTTTTGGTTTCCTCATCTAGACAACAAGCATAAAAATATCTTTCGGGGCTCTCGTAGAGCTTAAGTGAAAAACAATGTGTTAATTAAAGTATTATAGCATACCTACAGCCGGGCAGCAGAAGACGGGTAACTAAACCTGAACTGACCTGACCAGTCAAAATTACGATGGAAAGTGTGTAGGTGGGAGGGGAAGGTACCACTGCTGAAGGGCTGTCAGGTGGAAGAATTTACTTTTGTTACCTCGAGGACAGTGGAGGTATTTAATCTGGCCACCACTGTACAGGGAGAGGAGACAAGTGGCAGGGAGACCAGCCTCGAAGCTGGTGCCGTGACAAAAATGGGATGTGAGAAGCTTCTGGAACAAGGGAGTGACTAGTGAATCTGAGGTGTGCCGCAGCTGACAGGTACCGAGAAGGAATCACGGGCTGACCTGGGAACAAGGCTGCGAGAGTGGTGAAAAAGAAGAAAAGTATACCCGTCAAATCAGACTTTTAAATGGCTTAAAAATCTCACGTTGGAAAGCATCTTTCTTTGAAAATAATCTGGACATTACCAATTTTACAGAAAGACCCTTTGTTTTGCAAAAAAAACACACTTAAATATTTTTCTGCTTTTTTACAAGCAACATTCCTCCTCCTCGTCAGGTCTAAATACTTACTGGTCTGTACAAATTACCTCCATCTTTCCGAGATTAAACAGCAGTCCGCTTACTCTCACTCAAGTCCCTCCATCACACGGGCCTGAGAAAACAGGGCTTGCGCCCTTCAACACGGCAGCACATAAAACATCATGTCGTCGGCAGAACAGCCGCACTTTGTCCCCGAGCACCTCATTGTCTCCTAAATGGCTTCAGCAACAAATATTCCACTGGAAAAAAGACTTTATGAAAACCTCAGGGCAAAAGGAATGATCACTACCTTTGCAGCCGATCCCTTAGGGAAAACACGAAGCCACTTCGAAACTGGCTGAAAATTAACCTCACGATAACAAGTGGAAGACCTTTGGGAGCCCTTCACACATCATGCAAGCGTAGCGTGGCGATGAGGAACACTGCCTGGAGCTGGCGAGCCTGGGCGCGGATGTTGACTCCCCGTTTCCTGGCTGTAGGACCTAAGGCAAGGTAACCTCTGCACGTCTCAGCCTCCTCACCTCTCAAGCTGGACATTATTGAACCTCCTCAAGGGCTCTTCTCAGAATTAGTCTTTGCATGCCAAGCACTTAGCTTGTGCCTAGAACCTAGTACATTCTCAATAATATATGCTAGTTACTATTATTATCATGAGTCATTTTAATTACTTAAAATATAACCCACCAGGATGTAGATTTCTCCCTCCCTCTTTCTTTCCTTCCCAGTATACTTACTGAGCCCAATGGGAGAAAGACAGACAGAAAGAGAAAAATCTGTACTCTACAATGGCATGAACAACGTGTTGGGGAAGTACTGTAGTTAGCCGTGTATAACGTGCACCCACATCTTGCTGCTCCTTATACACGGGATTATTATACCCGTTATTATACCCATGCTATATAATCATTATACCCACGTATAATGCACATCCTTATTTTTCCCTCAAAACTTTGGGCAAAAAAGTGCACATTATACAGAGCAAAATATGGTTATAGAGGAGGAAGCCACTGTCAGGTGAATCAAAGACATGTTACAAAGGAGGTGACATCTGAGTTGGCTCTTGAAGAGGACAAGCACAAACTTCCCAGGAGAGAGAATTTTACATAAGTAGATAAGGTACCCTAGTTTCTAATACATAAGACCTGAAGCAGCATTTCTGCGTTTCTAGGAGGGGCGCCCAGGCACCTGAAGGGGTGTGAAGAGGGTAGAGAGGCTACTATTCCTTTCTGGGGAACAAATGCCACCACATGGGCACATGCATGGGCAGTCACTGGAAACTAAATCAGAAACATTCCAGCCAGAACCTCCTCATCCTTCAAGATTAGGGTTAATGAAGCCTCCATTAACTCCTCCACCAGACTTTAGTCTAGACCTGACTCCACTCTGGATTTCCAAATGCTCCTGTCCTTGGGTCATGGTCTGTTTATCTCATGACACTCTGAGCTGGCTCCTTGAGGCCACAGCTATCCCCTTTTCTCAGTGCCCCTCGGGGACCTCTTACTCTACCAGAAGCAAGGTAAACATTCAACAAATGTCTGATGAATCATTTGCCTTGCCTACAATATTCTCATAAAGAACCTAAATTCTTAAGGGTCTCTACATGTCTCACATCCATCGTAAAATTATCTAATTCTAATGGTGGGTCTGACCTTGGTCATCATCTTCATTTTACTGTTTAACTCAGCCCAGAAAAGTGAGATGAAGCATTCAAAGTCACATGGAAAGCTAGTGACATAGTAAGAACAGAAGTGTAGTCTCATGAATTAAGTACTCTTGCAGAACCAAGCTGGAAAAGCTGAGACTATTTTTTCCTTATGCTAAATGCTGGGAAAAAATGGAACTTCTTATATCCTACTAACATACATTATATTTGATAAGCAAATAGAATGCATTTTGATATTTCTTTTAATATGTGTGGTTCTTCTTAATCAGATAGTATAAATTCTAAAGTCAGATAAACCGGATTAAGAGCTGGCCCAACCATATAGCAGGGTGTGACCTTGGACAAATTGCTGAATCTCTCAAATACCCCATACGTACGTGGAACTAAGAATATTTACATCCTGCAGTGGCTATGTAAATTAGAGATGATATACCTAAAATCTCTAGCACGCTGCCTGGCACATAGCAAGTACTCAGTGAACAGGAGATACTATTATTATCTTTATCTGTTGTTCCTCTGGACCAAGGTCTACTTTTCTCATTTTTTTCTCCTTCCCCAATGCCTTGTACTATGCTTTACAACTAACTGCCACTCAAAATTTTCTGAATCTGTGATTAAGAAAAAAAAAACTAACAAACAAGTAACCAATGGCTTTTCTTAATCCA